>NW_020925049.1:0-2835 GCF_003984885.1 Neopelma chrysocephalum
GGCTTGAGGCACGGGAATTGTCCATCCTGGCCCCAATTCAGGTCTGTGACTTTCTCTGAAAGTTGGAGAACAAAAATAGGATTCCACTTGGATTGTTCTTCAGGCAAGAAAAATAATAAATTTGCGAGGCTGCTCATTAAAGCAGCAGGAGCTGGTTAGACAGCACCAGTTCCTGGGAGCAGAGTGTGTTTCTGAGCAGCTCAAGAGCAGCTCAGCCTGGGGGCTGTTAATCAAGGCTGAGGCCTGAAGAGCATTTCTCAGATCACAGGGAGGCCTGGGGGGGTGGGGATGCACCACCACACCTGGAAAGGTGTCGTCCCAAGGACTTGCACAGCTGGGAGGTGTTTTCAGTCCCAGGCCCCCCCCCGGTCACCCCACAAGGTGCTGGACGGCCCTTCAGACCCACCTGAGGCCACCCCCTGTCTCTCCAAGAACCTGCAGGAGGGAAAGCAGCTGAGTCTAAAACAGCAAGCGTTCTGTCGAGCTTTACTGTCTCACAGCTGTTTGCAAGCTTGTTTTGCTTTGTTTGCTAAAATGTATTAATAGTAAAAAGCTTTGCGAGTTGGTGCTTGACCTGTGAAACAGCACCGGGCACCCAGCTCTGGAGTAATAACGACTCAATGTGTCTCTCGAGTGTGTCAGTATCTGCTTGTTGCAGCCCGGGGAACGAATGTGATGTTTGCGGCCAAGGCTGAGGCACAAACTCATTCCGAGCCCGCCGGGGCTCAGCGGGAAGGAGGAGCCCGCGGGCAGCTGCTGAAATAGAGACAAGACAAAATAAAAATTTAGCCATGTTAGCATGAAGTGTGACTTTGCAGAATTGTAACTGCTTGCAAACAGGTCTCTGCCCAAATTGTGGGCAGTTAAGATAAAGGGGAAGTTAAACAAATAAGGGACTGAGAGGGAAAACAAAGGCTTTTAGCACATAGCATTGCTAGGGAGACAGGAGAGGGGTGGGGGGAAAACAACTGCTTGAAATGATCATGGCTGGGCTTCGCGAACGAAGATTTGGGAAGGGCTCTTACCCACGTTTGTTGCAAGCGCGTTGGTGGCTAAAAAGGCCAATATGAGACAGGCATGTCCGGTTGCAAAAGGCACAGCAGAAAGACTCCTTAGGTGGTATATTCTGCAAGGCTCGATTCTTTCTGCGTTGTCTTTTCTCCTCAAGGGTGATCCTGCGCGCGTTCTCAAAAGCATCAGCAGCGTTATAGATGGTGTGTCTCCAGACCTCCCGATTGGAGGCCAGAGTAGACCAGTTATGATGATCAATATGGCTGAGGCTGAGATGTTGCTTCAGGGAGTCCTTGTATCTTTTCTTCGGGGCTCCTCTCTTGCGGCAGCCAGTGGCAAGTTCACCATAAAGCAGGATCTTAGGGAGGCAGTGGTTGGTCCTTCATCCTGAAGACGTGTCCTGCCCAGCACAGCTGTGTTCTCAGTAGCATGGCCTCAATACTTGTGACTGCTGCCTGTTCAAGAACAGATGTATTGGTCACATAATCTGACCAGTGGATGTTTAGGATTGTACGGAGGCAGCGTTGATGGAAGCGTTCTAGGAGACGCAGGTGGTGGCGGTAGATGACCCATGATTCAGATCCATATAAGGGAGTAGACAGCACTAGGGCTCTGTAAACACTGATCTTGGTACTTTTCTTCAAGTGTTTATTTCACCAAACTCTTTTATGAACCTTTCCGAAAGCTCTCTATGCCTTTGCTAACCTGTTGTCTATCTCCCCGTCAATCTCACCATCCCAGGAGATGAGGCTGCCCAGGTAATTAAACTGCTGGACTGATTTGAGATCTGATTGGCCAATGGTGATGTGGGGATGATGGGGGACTTCCTGAGGTGCAGGTTGATGGAGAACTTCTGTCTTCTTTAAGCTGACTTCCAGCCCAAAGAGCTCAGCAGCATCTGCAAAGCAGGATGTTAAACGCTGCAGAGCTGCTTCTGTGTGGGCAACAAGGGCGGCGTCATCAGCGTAAAGCAGCTCCCGGACAAGATGGTTTAAGGTCTTGGTGTGGGCCTTCAGTCGCCTTAGGTTGAATAGGCTTCCATCAGTATGATATGAATGTAGATACCGTCCTGATCATCGAGGTCTGCCGTGGCCCTTTGGAGCATCCTGCTGAAAAAGACTGTGAAAAGGGTAGGAGCAAGAACGCAGCCTTGTTTCACACCATTCTTTATTAGAAAGGGCTCAGAGAGTGTGTTGCCATATCTGACTTGGCCGTGCTGATCCTCATGAAGTGAGATGATCATTTTAAGGAACTTGGGGGGACAACCTAAACATTCCAAAATCTGCCAAAGACCTTTTCTGCTCACAGTATCGAAAGCCTTGGTGAGGTCAACAAAGGTTACATAGAGACCTTCGTTCTGTTCCCTACACTTCTCTTGCAATTCTTGAGAACAAATATCATGTCTGTGCTGCTCCTGTTGGCTCTGAAACCACACTGACTTTCAAGTAGAATTCCTTCTGCTATAGCGGGTATTAGTCTGTTCAGGAGTATTCTTGCCAGGATTTTGCCACCAATGGAGAGCAGAGTGATACCATGGTAATCTTTCTATATAAACATAGCACATATAAATCTCTCTTAGTGTCTCTCCTTGTCCCCTTAAGGGACATCTTTAGGTCAGCATTACATCAAGACTGTCTGCCCCAGACCCTGTTAGAGCTGACCTTAATCTTTTAATATACAACTACATCATTTTTTTATTAATGCATACTTATAATATATTTTATAGGTAGTTCACTTGATAGAATATTATTATTACATAAATATAGCACCAATGGATCTCCCACTCTTTGTTTCAACACATATTAACACTCTGGAGTCACTGCA
>NW_020925050.1:0-4821 GCF_003984885.1 Neopelma chrysocephalum
CGTCAGAGCTGCCAAAAATAGGGATAAAAGGGATAAATTCCCACTCAGTTCTCCATCACCTACGCTCAGGTGGGAACGAGCTCCCTCCATTCCTTCCAGTTGAGGGGCTGGGATCCGTCAGAGCTGCCAAAAATAGGGATAAATCCCCACGGAACGGCCCGAAAGGCTCCGCGCGAGGGGGATGGGGCAGCACCAGTAACGCACTGGTGTTAGTGGGGCTGAGCGGGGAGAGCCGGGGCGGGGAAGGACCAGCCCCCGACCGGCTTCGCTCCTAAACTCTTGAGAGCTTCAGATTGCCCGAAACGCCTCGAAATCGCCCCAAATCCGGGGCAGGGAAAAACCAGCTCCCGACCGGCTTCTCTCCCGAACTTTGAGAGCTTCAGATTGCCCGAAACGCCTCGAAAATGCCCCAAATCCGGGGCCGAGGGGCGACGCCGCGGCCGGAACGTTGAGTCGCCGGACCCACCTCGGCTCTGCCCGACGGGGACCCCCCGGGACCCCCCCAAAAACTGGTGCCCGCGGTGGCTCCTGCGCTCCTCGGGGATTGCGGGACTCGGTGACTCAGCGGAGTCGGGAGCGGATCAGATTTAATCGTTTATTTATTTTTAAAGAACAAAAGAGGAAATGGAGCGGCGGGAGCTCGGCCCGGGGCCAGGAGCGGGAGGGGGGGGGTGTGGCCACGGGAATTCGGGGCCGAATGGAGGCGCAGGAATTCCCAAATTTTCCAAAAAAAGTTGGTTTTACCCCCTCCTGGCAGCTCCATCCCCCCGGCTCGGGCTCCGCCGCTCGCTAAACTCCGCTTTACTTCAACCCAGCTTTGCTTTGAACCCAGTTTTTCTTTAAACGCAATTTTACTGTAAGCCTGGTTTTAATTTAAACCCGGGTTCCCTTTAAACCCAGTTTTCCTTTAAACCCAGTTTTGCTTTAAACCCAGCTTTGCTTTAAAACCAGCTTTGCTTTAAACCGGTTTTTTTAAGAACCGCTTTTAAAATCCCGCTTTGTTTCGATTTAATTCAATTTTAATTTGTTTACTTTAAACCCGGTTTTGCCGTAAACGCGGCCTTGCTTTAAACCCGGTTTTTCTTTTAAACCCAGCTTCTCATTAAACCCGATTTTATTTTCCAACCCAGTTTTCCTTTCGACCTGGTTTTGCTTTAGTCCCGGCGTTATGTTCAGTCCGGCTTTTCTTTAAACTTGATTTTGCTTTAAACCCCTTTCACTTTAAACCCAAGTTTGCTTTCATTAAACCCAAGCCTTTCATTAAACCAAGCTCTGAATCAAACCCGATTTTGCTTTAAACCCGGCCTTCCTTTAAATCCACTTTGCTTTAAAGATGATTTTGCTTTAAACACAGTTTTGCATTAAATCCAGGGTTGCCTCAAACCCAGCTTTGAATTAAACCCAGTTCTGCTTTAAACCCAGTTCTGCTTTAAGCCCGACTTATTAAACCCGGCTTTGATTCAAAGCTCCTCCGGGCCTGGGGAGGCCACAGGTCCTTCCCAAAGCCGAGCCCAACCTTCCCGCGGAGCAGCCGCTGCTCTGGGAGCCGCTGGCTTCGGAGCCAAAACCGGGTCCAGTTTCCCCCCCTCAAAAAGTAAAAAAATCGGGATTTAAGGGAAAAAGAGGAAAAGGCGCCGATGGACGGAACGGGAGCTGCCCCGAGCCTCAGGGAGGGTTTCTTGGGAAGCATCCGGGTGGGAAACACAAACCAGTTCTGCGCCCACAACACCCGAAAACCGGGAATGTGGGATTCAAGGCACCCGGAAAACGGAATCCTGGGTCCCGCGTAAGGGAATTCTGGGACCCGCCAGGGGTTTAAGCGGAATTTTCTCGGAGGGAAAGGCTCAAATTCCATCAAAGAATCCACGGCCGCGGGAGCGGAGCTGCTCGGGCTCTATCCCGGGGGAGGGATGATCCCGATGGATCCCGTCTCGGGATCGCGGAAAAGAACTCGCCAAAAAATAATTCGGGAAGGATCCGGCGCTTCCCAGCACGGAAAACCAACCACGGGATGTTCGGCGGTGCCGGGCCGGGATGCGGCCGGTGGGAAGCGGGGGGGGGTGACTCATTCCCGGCTGGATCCCGACAGATCCCGACGGATTCCCACGCGTTTTTAGAGCAGGGTTGTGGAAAAACCCTCCTCTTCCTCGTTCCTGGGCTCCGGAACCGTTCCCAAGGGAAACCTCTCCCTGTTCCACCGCTCTGATCCCAAAAACTCCTCCGAGGAGCATTGGGGATGCAACCCCGCCCCCCTTCCCATTCGCATTCCAGGCGGATGGAGGATGGGATGAGCAGACCACCCCCGCGGGTTGATTTTGGGGATGTTGGAGGGCACCTTCCCAGCCCCACATTCCCATTCCCGACGGGTAGAGGGCGGGATAAACAAACCATCCCCACAGGGATTTTGGAGGGTGCTTGGCAGCCCCCCATTCCCATCCCCATTCCCATTCCCACTCCCATTCCCATCCCCATTCCCATCCCCATTCCCATCCCCATCCCAATTCCCCTTCCCATCCCCATCCCCATTCCCATCCCCATTCCTATTCCCCTTCCCATCCCCATCCCCATTCCTATTCCCCTTCCCCTTCCCATTCCCATTCCCAGCGCACGGAGGGCGGGAGGAGCCGCTCACCCTCATTTCTTCCCCCCGGGATCAGCACTTTTTGCTCCCTCCCGTTTCCCCCCCCCCCCGCCCCCTCCTCCAGCTTTCCTGCGGATTTCCCGCTTTTCCGCCTCTCCCCGCGCCAGGATCCGGCCTTTTCCCTCCCTTCCCGCCCCAAATCCCGCTGGAAAACGCGCGGCCCATCCCCGACGTTGCAGCTTCACCCCCCCAAAAAAATCCCGCCCCGCGGGATCCCGGCGGTGCCTCCTCGCCCCAATCCCGTTCCCTCCGCAACCACCCGCTCCAAACCCCCCCCGGGGAATCGGGAATTCCAGGGGAGGGGGCGCATCCCGGGATCCGCGTCCCCCCCTCTCCTCCTGCCCTTACCTGCCGGTTGCAGGTGAGGGCGTTGCCCAGGTGAGGGCGTGGCCCTTTCCCTGCCTCACCTTTCCAGTTTGGCCGGAACGAGGAGCGGCCCCGGGGATCCTCCTCCCTCCCCCCGCCCCGTTAACCCCTCGCTGGCGGCTGGGAACGGGCTTTTGGGGGGAAAAACGGGGGGATTTGGGGGCGCGGGAGGGGAAAATCGGGGTGTTTTGGGGTTTTTTTTTGCGGGACGCCTTTTCCCTGGGTCCCGTGTGCTGGAGGGGGGGGACACACAGCGGGACAACCCCCCCCCCGCACCCTTCAGTCACCCTAAACCCGCCGGTGGGGACCCCTCCCCGATCCCAGACGGAGATTTGGGGGTTTTGTCGAAATTTCCCACCTTTATTTCCGACGAGAGAGGGAGGGAGGGGGGGGTCGGGAAGCGCATCCCGAGGAAGGAATTTGGGGCAGACGCCCCCGTTTCCCGCGGGCTCAGGGGGTGCTGAGGGGCTCGGGGGGGTCCTGGGTGGGGGATTCACCGCGTGGGGTGTCCCGGCTCTTTTCCTGGCTCGTGTCCTGCTCCGGTGTCCCGGGACAGCCCTGGGAGAGACACGGGGGAGTCACCGACACCTCGCGACCCCCTTAAACAAGATCCCAAAACGAGCCCCCCCCCGGGGGGGGGGAGGGCCGGGCCCCCCCCCCCCCCCCCCCCCCCCCCCGCAGCAGCGTCTCACAGGGCTGGCTCTGTCCCCCGGACCCCCCTCCCCGTGTCCCAATGTCCCCATGTCCCCTTGTCCCTCCCGGGTGCCCCCCCAAAAACCGGGAATCCCCCCCCGGGGGTGTCACCCAGAACTTTCTCCCACCAGTTCCACTCACCCGCGGCTCCGCGTCCGCCCCCTCCGCGCTGTCCCCGCGCTGTCCCCCGGCCCCGCCGGGCTGTCCCGGCTCCCGCACGACATCGCGGGGGACATCCGGCCTTGGGGACATCCGGCCCTCCCCGCCGGTGGCCGCGGTGGCGGCGGCTGTCCCCGGCTCCGGCGGCGCGGTGCCGGTGGCCCGGGCGACGGCCTCGGACAAAATCAGCGACGCCAAGGAGGTGGCGATGCCCTCGGGCCCCCCCAAGGAGGTGGCGATGCCCTCGGGGTCCCCCCGCGCCCCGCTGTCACCCCCCCGGCCGGAGGGGTCGGGTGTCGCCGGTGTCCCCACAGACGCGGCGCGGGGGTCGCACTCCGGGGTGTCGTCGCTGGACACCGACACTGTCACCGATGTCCCCTCGCCGTGGCCAGGGTCGCGCTCTGGGGTCTCCTCGCTGGACACCGACGCTGTCCCCGCTGTCCCCTCGCCGTGGCCGGGGTCGCCCTCCGGGGTGCCCTCGCTGGACACCGACTCCGTGTCCAGGGACCCCGCGCTGGCGGGCGAGGCGGGGGGCGGCCCGGGGGACACGGCCCCCAGGTCCCCGTTGGCGGTGGTGGCATCGAGGGCAGCGCTGCCACCCCCCCCGGGGGACCCCGGTGTCCCCTCGGGCGCCTTGTCCGGGCAGGGGAACATCGGCGGGGGGCTCAGGGGGGGGGAGATGATCAGAGAGCGGCGGTTGCTGCGGGGAGGGGGACACACAAAGGGGGTTCAGCCCCAAATGCGGATGTCCCCAAACGCCCCTGGGGACACTGGGGGGGCACGGCAGTGTCACCGTCCCGCTCGCGGGTGTCGCTTCCCCAACCGGCGGGACCCGGAATAATCACCCCGAGACCAGTGCTCCCAGTGTCACGCCAGTGCCCCCCCCAGTGTCCACAGTGTCGCCCCAGTGCCCCCCCAGTGTGTCCCCAGTGACCCCCCAGTGCCGCCCCAGTGTCCCCCCC
>NW_020925051.1:0-6740 GCF_003984885.1 Neopelma chrysocephalum
GGGGGGCTCCCGGGATCAGGGGGGGCTCCCGGGATCAGGGGGGGCTCCCGGGATCAGGGGGGGCTCCCGGGATCAGGGGGGGCTCCTGGGATCAGGGGGGGTTCCTGGGATCAGGGGGGGTTCCTGGGATCAGAGGGGGTTCCTGGGATCAGTGTCCCCAGAGCCAGGACACTGTGCCCAGCACAGTTTCCCTGTTTTCCTGTCTTGGGCAATCCCAAAAGGATCCCAAAGGTTCACCAAACTGTTACAAAAGTGTGGACACAGAAAGGGAGTGAATGGATCCGGGTCAGCATTCCAGAGGGCAGGTCTGGCTAATTATAGCTCATCCTATTATCCAATGCTTTTCTAATCAGGAGCCCATGGAAAAACTCGGTGGGAGCGACTCCGGCGGGGCTGGAAAAGTCCAGGAACAGGGTGCAATTCCATGGGCTCCTCCTGCATCCTGGACAGGAACAAACCCTCCTTCAGGGACAGAGAGGCACACACAGACCCCCTCCATGGACTGGGGGGTGCCAAGGACCAGGGAAACTGGGAATGCTGGGACTACGGCACCAACAGGGGAATTGGGAGCACAGGAACTGGAACTGAGAGCCCTGACAATGGAATTGGGAGTCCTGGCACTGGAACTGGGAGCCCTGGCACTGAAACTGGGAGCCCTGGCAATGGAACTGGGAGCCCTGGCAATGGAACTGGGAGCCCTGGCAATGGAACTGGGAGCCCTGGCAATGGAATTGGGAGCCCTGGTAATGGAACTGGGAGCCCTGACACTGGAACTGGGAGTCCTGACCATGGAACTGGGAGTCCTGACCATGGAACTGGGAGTCCTGACCATGGAACTGGGAGTCCTGAAATTGGAACTGGGAGCCCTGGCACTGGAACTGGGAGCCCTGGCACTGGAACTGGGAGCCCTGGCACTGGAACTGGGAGCCCTGGCACTGGAACTGGGAGTCTTGACAATGGAACTGGGAGCCCTGACAATGGAATTGGGAGCCCTGGTAATGGAACTGGGAGCCCTGAACTCCAGCACAGCCACAGGAATTGGAGATCCCGAGCAGGAAGTTACTGGGAAGGGGGGGGGGAAAGGTGGGGAAATAAAAATCCAAATTAAAATTAAAAAAGGAGGGATTCTCCTGCCTGGCAGGGATCATTTCATGGAGGGCACTGGGAAAGGTCCTGGTGGGAAGGGAGGATCCTCCAGGGAGCACAGGAGGCACCTCCAGCTCCAAGCCTGAGCTTTCCCAAGGAGTTTTCCCTGGATGAGCCGGGCAGTGCTCCCTGTGCCGGGGGGTCAGCAGGGATTGCTCCTCCCAGACCATATTCCCGTATTCCTGAGTATTCCCAAGGCTCCATCCAAACAGGGCAGAACTCCCAGAGTGTCCCTGTCACGGGACTAAAATAGTTTTCCTCCTCCAGGGATCCGGAGGAGCCGTTTAACCCCTTCGGAGCCGCCGCTCCCGCTGACCCACATTCCCTGCCTGGAACTTTCCACAGGGAGCTCCCGGCTCCACGTCCTCTTCCAGCCCTGCCCAGGCCTCCTCCCGCCTCTCCAAGGTGGGAATTTGGAATTTGACAGGCTCGGTTCGCAGCTAAAGCAACCAAGGAAAACACAGCAGCATCCAGAGGAAAAACAGTCCGGAGGATTCCTTTGGAAGCGGCGGCTCAGGGAAGCCGGGGATGAAACAGTTAATCCTTGGAAGGCAAAGCAGCAGCTCTTCCAGCTGAAAAAGTGTGGCTGGGAAGCTTTGGGATACAGGAATTGGAGCTGCAGGAAGCCCTGAGTGCAGGTCCTGGGTGTCCAAGGCCAGCCCAGTGTCCCCTCCCTGCGGGTCCTGCCCCGGCTCCTCCGGGAAAGCCAAGCCCTGGGAATCCTCTCCCAGAGGAGCCTGGATGTTCATTTAGGAGGATTTCTGGGTCTCATTCTCATCAAGCAACTTTTAAACCCCTCAGAAGTGAAACATTCCAATGGATCCAGCACCCACTGGAGCAGGATCAGCTCCGTTGGCTCAGACCCTGCTCTGGCACTTCCAAGTTTTCCTCTTTTCTTTTTTTGTTGTTTTTTTGTTTTTTCCCTTGAAATAATGCTGGAATTTCTACATCAGAACACCAGGGCTCTCGTTGCCACCAACATTCCTGACTCCCATCACCCAGAAGAACAAGGATCCAGCAAAATCCAGCAGATTTACCCCCCCCCCCCAAAACAGGGGTTTAAAGCATCACATTTTCAGACCATGACAGTCTTGGGATTCTCCAAATTCTGCACAAACCCCCTCAGACAACCCAGGGAAGGGAATTTCTGCCCTTTTTGGGAATCTGAGGGACCTGGTGAGCAGAAAATTCCCATTTCCACTCCAATGTTATTCCTTGGCTTTTGCTGCCATGAACAGCTCTGGACACAGAGTTAAAAACTCCCAGGGGTTGGTTGGTCCAGGAGGAGAATTCCAAGTGTCCAAACTGAGGGTTTTTAAGCTCCAGAAATCCCAGATTCCTCCCTGCACACCTCCACGGAATTCCAGGAAGAGCCAATGGATAGAGGGAAGCCCTGCAGGGCGGAAACAGGGAGTGGGAAAGCAATTCCCTGGGGATTCACGGGTCCTGATCCATCCTGTGCCACCCCCCGGTGCTTCTCCCGATATCCAAGTGCCCAAAAATCCCAGAGGGATCATCCCAGTCCTCCCTCAGCCCAGTCCTCCCTCAGCCTGAGCCTCTCCCGGTGCCACCTTGGAGGGAGGGGAAAAAAAAGCTCCTTCCAGGAGCTCCTTAATCCCAGGGCTCCCGGAGCAAATCCAACCGGTGACAAGTTAAGAGTCTCTCCCGCTCCCTCCCGAATTCCTGAGCCAGGGATAACACCCAGGGCAGGCCATGGGCAGCAGTTATAATTAACAGCCTCTGGATCAATGGGATCGAGGGATTGATCCAACCACTGGTGACCTGGGAGGGTCCAGAGGAGCAGGAGGAAGTGGGAGATTCCCGGTTCCTCCGGTGGGTTTGTGGGAAAGAGGTTGGAATTCCTCAAAAACACAAGGGAAGGGGGGACCAGCACACAGGGAATGGCTTCCCACTGCCAGAGGGCAGGGAGAGATGGGATAACTGGGAAGGCACTGAGGTGGTGAGGGCCTGGCACAGGTTATTCCACGGGTTATTTATTCCACAGGGTTATTCCCACTCCCTGGTAGTTGGAGCAACCTGGCACAGGGAAGGTATCCCTGCCCTTGGAAGGGGTGGCACTGGATGGGCTTTAAGGCCCTTCCAACCCAAACCATCCCAAGATTCGAGGGATTTTTGGCCCCAGCTCAGCCACTTCCCAAACACCCCCTCCCGTTTCCCTGGATCCCGGTGTCCCGAGGGATCCGTGACAAAATCAGGCTCATTGAATTCCTTCCTCAGTCTTCCTCCCCACCATCCTCAGGCTCCTCACAGGAGTAAGTCCCCCCTCGTATTCCATGAATAACTTGGCTTCTTCCTGACCATTCCCAAACTTTTCCAACATCAGCATTCCCAAAACACATCCAGACCTGTCAACAAAACAACCCCAAGTTTCTCCTGGGGACCCCCCTGTTGAATTCCATGGAGCAGGGACAGTCCCTGCCCATTCCCAATTTTCCAGGGATTATGAGACGTTGATTTAACGCTCCCAACTAACTTTAATTATTTAATTATTAGGCACAGACAACCCGGATCAGTCTCGAGCTGAGCCTCTGCAAGTCCCACAAGGATCAATTCCCAAGTTTTTTGGGAATGCCTTCTCCTCATCGGGCTCCTTCCCCTTGGGAAAAGCCATCCCACGGGTTCTGTCCCTTTTCCCCCAAAACTAAACAAAATAAATGGAATTTTAAAGAGGCCCAAGACACCAAACTCTGTCCCATTCTGAGGGTTAACCAAGGCATTTCCATGGAATCATGGAATCCTGGAATGCTCTGGGTTGGAGGGACCTCAAAGCCCATCCAGGGACACCTCCCACCATCCCAGGCTGCTCCAACCCGGCCTTGGACACTTCCAGGGATGAGGCAGCCACAGCTTCTCTGGGAATTCTGTGCTGATGTGTCCATAGGGAGGGAGGTCACTGCTCCTGGAGCATTCCCAGTTTTCCAAGAGCACAATCCACAGCTGGAATGAGCTCCTCTGGATCCTCCCACCCCAACAGCATCCTACTGAACGTGACACCAGCACCACGCCTCGCCACTGGAGAGGTGTCATTTCCATGTTTTCCAAGGAAATCCAGGGAATTCCAGGTCTCTGTAGTGGCTGGATCTCAGTGGGTGGCTCGGGGGGCCACGAGCCCACGGCAGCACCTGATTCCCAGGGGATTTCCTGAGATCCTATTAAACATGAATGGCTCCAGTTCAGCTCCCCTAATTCTCCCAAGCATTCCCAAGGCCGGGATCACGAGGTTGGAGCAGCAAAGGAGCCCCCTGGGCACGGCTGCTCCTCACCCAGCACCAGGAAAACCAGCAATAAATCCTGGAATCCAATTCCTGCCTCGTTTCAGCACCTGGAAAGTCTTTGCAGGATAACCCAACCAAGGGAAAAGCCACTGCTGATTGTCCTCAGGGATATTTCCCCCCCAGGAACAGCCCCAAAAGGACTTTGTTGGACCCCAAAGTGAAGGAGAGGGGTCACAACAGCCCCAGTTTCAGGACTCACTGAAAACTCAACCAAGGTTTTAGTTTTTTCCCCATTGAAAAGCTACAAAATCAGAATTTTATCCCTTCAACTCCAACTTTTATCCCTTCAACAGCACAAAGATCTCACCATAAACTCCTGTTTGTTTGGGGTGTTTAATGGAGAAGGGGAAGAGGAGTTCAGCTCACTTTGATGGCACCATGGCCACCCAACCTTCCAGCAAATGTGATGGAAAAAAAATCCCAGCTTTTTGAGGCACCAGTAAACCTTTGGAAGGGTTTTTTGTTCCCCACTTTGCCAGAGCCCCGAGTCCAAACACTCACTGATAAAGAATTGGGAATGATGGGGTGGGAAGTGAGTGGTGAGGCAGAACCTCCCCCACATTACCTGCTGGAATATCCCAGGACTCCAGTGCCCGGTTCCTGCCACTTGACTGGATGCAAATGCCAGGAAATCAGACAATTCCCGGCCTCCCTCACCACCCTGTGCCTGGAAAACCACTCCAGGCACCAACAACCTGTTCAAACACCCACAAACAGTCAGCTGGAGACACGGGAAGATGCTTCTCCATCCCTGGAAGTGTCCAAGGAGCAACCTGGGAGAGTGGGAGGTGTCCCTGCCCGGGGCAGGGGGTGGCACTGGGTGGGATTTAACCCCCTTCCAAACCCAGCCATCCCAGGATTCCACCCCCAGGTGAAGGGATGCCACAGGGACGCAGAGACCGAAGGAAACACAGGAAAGGATGTTAAAAAAAAGGATTCCAGGGAAGTCTTTGTGCTGCTCCATCACCCCAGAGCACAGGAACGAGCACCTTGTCTATAAATAAAGTGCCAAACTCGCCCTTGGAGGTTTTAAGGGCAAAAAACCTAAAACCAGCAGCACGGGGGGACAGCCCGATGGAACCACCTGAAAACCAGAATTCCAAGGAAAAACACATCCCAAAGGCTGTCCTGGAGCTTCAAAGTCCACCAGCAGCACCTTCTCCTCTTTGACACTGGGAAAGAATTCCCATGTGCCATTTCCTCCCCCCTTCCCCAAAACTCACCCACATCACACTTCCCATCCCGGCCCTCTGCGACCCTTCAAACAGGAGCAGCTTTCCACAAATCCAACGTTTTTCTTCCCCCTAAGCCTAAAAATAGATCTCTCCCACATTTTTTCAGACACCACAGGAACATTTGGAGTGAAAAAAAAAACCCAACCCCACAACACAGAGAGCAGAGAGTCCATCATTACCCAGATTATTAACGGGAAAAGGCCACAAATTGGAAGTGTGGGAGCGCCCGGAGCAGGGCTGGGAGGTTTCCATTGTCACAGGGACAGAAAAACCTCCACAACCATCGTTCAGCTTCCCTTTAATTTTTGCAACAAGGGCTCAGCGTGAGGGTTTCCATCCCAAAGGGGGAATGGGCACGACCACGTGTTTCCCTCCCGAGTTTTTTTTGTGGTGACACACGAGCAAAACAAACGAGAGGCCCGAGTGTCACAGGTGAGTGGAGCTCAGAATAAAATAAAATTAAAAAAAAAGCCTTTGACCCCAAAGGTTGGGGGGGTTTAAATGCATTTGGTACCCTTTAATGCCTCCTGTCACTGAGGGACAGCCACAAATCCCACCTGGAAGTTTGGGGGTTGAAACGTGCCCCAAACCCCCCCGAGTTTGGTGGGCAAAAAAAGGACATTTTCCAGGCACAGGTTCCACACAAAGGGAGAGCTCCACCCAAAGAGCAAAGCTGAGCCTTGCTGGCCCCCCTGGACACTTCTCTGCTTCCCCAGTTTTATGCCAGATATTGGGATTTTTGGATGGTTGGGGACCGGCCAAGGACTCCAGAGGTATCCCTGAAAGTGGGAGGTGACCCCAAACGTGGCCTCATCACACCCCAAGGAACTTCAGGTTTGGTTTTTAAACCCTTCCAGCACCACCCCAGGAATGCCAGGAGTGGACTCCCCTTATCCCAAGCAGCATTCCCTCTCTTTCCCCCCTAAAGCAGCAGGGCAGAGGTGGCTCAGGAAGGAGTGGGGATGCTCAGATCCCCTATGGAGGGACTGGGATAAGCAGGAGACAGAAGTTCAAGCCCAAGTTCCTCCCACAATTCCAGTTCCTCTGGATAACTCCAGCTCCC
>NW_020925052.1:0-2765 GCF_003984885.1 Neopelma chrysocephalum
GGAGGGGAGGTGATCCGGGTGAGTGCCGGTGAGCAAGGTGAGCATGGACTCCAGGCCAGAACTAGGTGGTCTTTTATAGGTGTTGTGGTGAATGTGTGCATATGCTTTGTTTCTTGTGTTTTCCAGGGGATCTGCCACCTTCTCACAGACAGTCCAGTGCTTCAGGGACCCTGTCTGTAAGAGGTCACGGTCAAGGGGTGTCAGACAGAAACTGCCATGGGAGCAGCATACTCTTGGGCAGTATCTCAGTACTGGCATTTGCCTCTGGGTTTTTTTGCAGGAGATGTACGCAGCCTCACGGGACCAAAGCCAACTCAGAATGAGGTGACGGGCACGGTTCGGTCCTATCGAACTGTCCTTGTCTGCAATCTGTGAGTATTAAAAGAATGAGCAAAGAAGCACTGAGTTTTAGTGATCACAGGTGCCATCCAGGTAACCTTTGGGAGTGTCCGGGCATTGGAGGCAAGTCGGGGAGGCAGCAGGAGGAGGAGGGATCCACTGCAGATTCAGAAATGCCCTCTAATTTTGTCTCTCGCTCACTCAGGTATCCCAGAAGATGACAACCACAGTGTCCGACTCCGGTCAGAGCCAGTGACCCGAGGACCTGCCTCAGCGACAGTGAGTAGAGGGATCGTTGGGGCTGGGGCCACGTGCCACACTACTCAGACATTGTGTCTGGTTTTCTTTCTCATAGTTGACTCCGAGTGATCTCACAACTTCAGGAACCTCTGAGCCAGCCCAGGTGCCCCTCCTTTGCATCAGAGATGGATTCACATCCCCAGCTCTCAGAAAGATAAGTGCAGGGCAAAGACCCAGAGAGGGGTTGAGAGTCGGTCCAAGCATGTGCATTGCCCAGAGGGATTTTTGAAATTAGTATGATTCTATGGGTATCCTATAACAGGTTATTTGGACACATCAAAGGAAGGGCTTACTTTGTATCATTGGATTCACGTGTGCAGGGCAGAGCAGTTCCAGTCTGTGTCACGTCCTTCGTCTTGTCCGTGTTTTGTGTCCTCAGGGTTTTTGCATCTTGCCCTCGAGGGGCTCATGGGAAGCATCAGGCATCATCCTTAGGTTCTTGAAGGTCTTCTCTGTGTAGCCGAGTTCCGAAGTTGTCAGTCACTTCCTTTGCAGGTTCAGGCCTTCTTTGGAATCCCATCTCTGACTTTTTCGGTCAGACCTCTTTTAAGGCCTCATTCCAGGCCGTATCATGAGCGGTGCTCCGCAGCCATCCATCATAAAGCAGGAGGACTCCTTTTCCACATCATTCCATTCTTAGCTTCTGAACACGGTGATGTTGGCATCCATCTTCAGGGTTTTGAGGGACCCTTCTTCTGACCGGTCATCTCGTTAGTGTCTTTATTTTTCAGGATCCTTTGAGCCTAGTCACGTTATCACAGTAGCCCTATAGGTCACAGTGTTCCACAGCATCTCCATTCTTGCAATCAAATCTTGTCAAAGCGAGGTTTGTCTCTTAATTGTGTCACAGGGTCTGTGTCGTCACAGGTACGGGATGTCTCACTCGGGGTCAGCCTGGAACTGCTCTGCCCTGCTACGTGGATCAGGGAGTAGATGGAATATTGCTCAGTCTCACATCAACATGTCAGTTACCTTAGACAGTGGAGCCGATGGCTGTACAGTCCTGCTGGATGGAGCAGGTGTCTGTACCTCGTGTGCAATCATTAGAGCTGAGTGTTGTGGAGCTGATGGTACTGGGATAGCAGGGCCTTGAAGCTGGGTTGTCCTTTGTATTCTCATATGGTGGAGTCAGAATTCTCATTTGCTCAGGGTAAATGAGATCTTTTAAATGGTTAAGGTCTCAGTGACCATGTGGGTGACCTGACTTTTTTTTCTTTTTTTCCCCCCCCAGATAAGTGGACACAATGTACCCCAGACCAAGACAAGTTGAAGCAGCCTAGGATGAAGGTTGTATTGGGTGTTGGATGAAGGATGTCATTTTACCCATAGGAGTCCTTTATCTTGTGCCTGTTTGTTTTTTATTTTCCAGATGGGGCACATGTAGTGCCGAGAGTGGCGCACCAACGGCTCTGGAGGGGAGGTGATCCGGGTGAGTGCCGGTGAGCAAGGTGAGCATGGACTCCAGGCCAGAACTAGGTGGTCTTTTATAGGTGTTGTGGTGAATGTGTGCATATGCTTTGTTTCTTGTGTTTTCCAGGGGATCTGCCACCTTCTCACAGACAGTCCAGTGCTTCAGGGACCCTGTCTGTAAGAGGTCACGGTCAAGGGGTGTCAGACAGAAACTGCCATGGGAGCAGCATACTCTTGGGCAGTATCTCAGTACTGGCATTTGCCTCTGGGTTTTTTTGCAGGAGATGTACGCAGCCTCACGGGACCAAAGCCAACTCAGAATGAGGTGACGGGCACGGTTCGGTCCTATCGAACTGTCCTTGTCTGCAATCTGTGAGTATTAAAAGAATGAGCAAAGAAGCACTGAGTTTTAGTGATCACAGGTGCCATCCAGGTAACCTTTGGGAGTGTCCGGGCATTGGAGGCAAGTCGGGGAGGCAGCAGGAGGAGGAGGGATCCACTGCAGATTCAGAAATGCCCTCTAATTTTGTCTCTCGCTCACTCAGGTATCCCAGAAGATGACAACCACAGTGTCCGACTCCGGTCAGAGCCAGTGACCCGAGGACCTGCCTCAGCGACAGTGAGTAGAGGGATCGTTGGGGCTGGGGCCACGTGCCACACTACTCAGACATTGTGTCTGGTTTTCTTTCTCATAGTTGACTCCGAGTGATCTCACA
>NW_020925053.1:0-3588 GCF_003984885.1 Neopelma chrysocephalum
TACATCGTGTCGGTGTTCTTGCTCCCCTCCACCTGGCCGCTGCACTCTGGTGACCCCGACGTGATACTGCACGGACGCTGCGGACGAGAGACGGTGGAGACCTCCCGGCTGCTAGAAAAGCAGGCTGCTCGAGAAGCAGGACCTTTGTTGTGGCCACGGCTGACCGGTGAGTCAGGCAGACTGCGGTCTGGACGGGATGGGTGCCGCTGTATCAGCGATAGAACGAGCTACAGTGGACGGGTTGCTCAGTGTAGCGAAAAAGACTGGGCACACACTTCCTCGAGCTGAGCTCGTGGACTTCTTGTATTGGTGTCGGAGACGCGGTCTCTTGACTTCTTCTGATCAATTATTTGATACCGAACATTGGGAAAAGATTGGGTCTGAACTATGGCAAAGTGTGCAGAACGGCCTGAAGGGGAGCAAGCAGATGGCACAGATCTTCCGAATAGTTCGGGAGATGATTCAACAAGTCCATGCTGATGCTGAAATCGCCACCGCTTTACAAAGAGCCCTCGATTGCTCCACACAGCCGAAGGAGAAGGAGAGGGATGAGGGGGGAAAGGACAGTTGTTCGACGCTGATAGACTGGGAGTCAAAACCTGATTCTCCCCCGTCGTACCCCACAGTAGCAGCGCCTATGTTCCGAGGAGGTTTTGAGGATCTTATTCCCCCTTGGGATCCAAATGAGACACCTGCTGGGGCGGCTGCTGCCCCCCCTTCTGCGCCTCCTCCCCCGGAAGCTATGGAGGTCGATCCAGCTAAAGTACCATTACCAGAGGAGGAAAAGGCGTCTCCCTATAGCCCTCTTATCGACGAGCTACGGTTGCAGCGAGAGCAGATGGCTAAGTTGATGGGGGCAATGCAGGAACTTGACCCTAAGGGGGGAAAGGGTAACAGGCGGGAGTTATATGAGAAAGCAACCAAAGCGGTACAACAAGGGATACAGAACATAGAGGAGCAGCTTAATAGGCACGAGGCGGCTGAATGGGGAGGCAGGGAGGGAATCAAACGAGCTATCCTGCAGCGTAAACTGACAATAACGGAGGGGAATCAGTTGATACGACGGCTCCTAGGGGCGCCAGAAGGGCTTACGACGGGAGAAAAAGAACAACTGCAAAGGGCATTAGACGAAGGTATAGAGGAGGTAGACGACCGTAAGGGGTATTTTGATAGGCTTAAGGGGTATTTTGATAGGCGTGGGGCAGACGGAGCAAGAGGGCCTCCACGAGATGATTCCTTTGATCCGACCAAGCGTTGGAGGGGTTTTTTAAGTGAGGCGGATTTAAAGGGGACAGTGGTTTTTGAACCCATTATTGCTGCCCCAGTACATGTCACCCCTCAGGGTCCCCGACAGTGGGTTCCTCTAGATTGGACAGCAATCTCAAAATTACAGCAAAGCATTATGGCTTACGGACCTAACAATTCTGCTGTAAGGCGACAATTGAGTGCCTATGTAAAGTACCAGGAGCTTATTCCTGCCGATATAAGAATGATTATGGAAACTCTGCTTGGTACCACTGCATATACGGTTTTTTTAGTAAAATGGCAAGAGCGCTTAGAGGCATATCAGCTGCAGAATCTTAATTTACCTGATGGGGACCCCCTACAGGTGGCAACGCTGGAGATGCTTATGGGGTCTGGTCAGTTTAGAGATCCACAACGCCAGGCAGCTTTGCATCCTAGAATTTTAGGACAAGCTAAGGCTGCTGCTTTAGAAGCTTTTAACACCCTGCCGCAAATGGGGAAACCGAATCCTCCTTATCTTCAAATATGGCAGGGAGAAAACGAATCCTTCTTAGGATTTGTGGACAGGATTCGTGAGGCGATTGATGTTGCGCCCGATATAGATGAAACCATTAAAACAACATTACTTAAAGAAGTTGCATCCCAAAATGCAAATCGTACTTGTAAACGCTTGTTGCAGTCGCTTCCGCAGGGCTCCACCTTAGTGCAGATGATTGAACGCTGTTCGCGCGCACCCTGGGAGGAAGAGAAACAGCGCGCTAATATACATGCCGTAGCTCTTGCCGCTGCCTTAAAACAAAATGGGCCCGGAGGGTGCTTTACTTGCGGTCAGTTAGGACACCTTAAGCGCGACTGCCCAAAAAAAGGAAGGCAAAAAATAGGGAAGGATGAAGGAACAGGAGGGAGTATTGTCTGTCGCCGATGTGATAAGCCGGGGCACAAAGCTACGGAATGTAGATCCCGTTTTAAGAAAGATGGAACCCCCTTGTCGGAAAACTCCCAGCGCCGCGGGTTGGGCGCGGCTTCAAAGTACCCAGCAATGCGACCTTTGGTAGCGACCACGGGCCACTCAACTCCAGCGACAAACCCTCTGGCTGCCTCCATGAACTCGCCGCAGCCACTGCAGGAAGCGCGGGAGTCGATCTGGCCCTGGCAAGAACAGTAACTATATCTGATTCTTCGGTAACATTGCTTGATTCCACTGTGTCAGGGCCGCTTGGATATGGATTAAGTGCATTGCTACTCGGCCGCTCCTCAGCAAGCAGACAGGGAATCTTTGTGCTCCCTGGTGTAATTGATGCTGACTATACGGGTCCCATTAAAATTATGGTCCAAGTGTTTGCACCCCCTGTCACTCTTCATCAAGGAAGCAGAATTGCTCAATTGATCCCCTTTAAGGCTCAAGTGCCAGTAAAAAGGGAAGTAGAGAGAAAGGACCGAGGGTTTGGAAGTACTGGCAGTACGTCCGGGCCCACGGTGTTCTTTACCACCGTGCTTGCTGAGGAACGGCCAACACGTTCTGTCATTATTAGCCTGCGGGAAGAACCTCTTCATCCTACGCCTGTTAACATGATGCTGGACACCGGAGCTGATGTTACCATCATACCCTTTAGCTATTGGCAATCACATTGGCCACTAAAGCCGGTAACCATCGCAGTTAGTGGCGTTGGAGGAGATTCGAAATCTATGCAGAGTCAAGAATTTGTCTGTTTTAGAGATGAAGTAGAAGGCTAAAGGGCCTGGGTAAAACCTTATGTTATGCATACCCCTCTTTGGATTCTGGGCAGGGATGCCATGAGTCAATGGAATCTGACACTGTGCACTCAAAATTTACGGTAGTGGCCATTGAGGGGCAGAGGCCACCCATATTAAAAATTCAATGGAAATCTAACGATCCAGTATGGGTGCCTCAATGGCCTTTGTCGGAAGAAAAGTTGCAAGCTATAGAAGCTCTGGTTGCAGAGCAGTTAGAATTGGGACATATTAAGCCCTCTGTCAGTGAATGGAATACTCCTATTTTTACTATCAAGAAAAAATCTGGGAAGTGGCGTTTACTACATGACCTTAGGGCTGTTAACGCCATAATGAAGCCCATGGGGGCCTTGCAACCTGGCCTCCCTTCTCCAGCGGCATTGCCACAACATTGGCAGTTATTAATTATAGATTTGAAGGATTGTTTTTTCTCTATTCCATTGCATCCCGATGATTCTGAAAGATTTGCATTTACAGTGCCTCAGAAAAATGCTGGGAGGCCGTCGAAACGATATGAATGGGTTGTCTTACCACAGGGAATGCGAATAGTCCAACGATTTGTCAATGGTATGTGGACTTGGCCTTAGAGGC
>NW_020925054.1:0-2070 GCF_003984885.1 Neopelma chrysocephalum
TGATAAGACTTGCCTCAGCAAGGTTTGCTCCTGAGCAGCCCTGGGAGAAGGAGCCCACTGGCAGATCCTCTTGGAAGGCCTTGCAGCTGCGCAAGTTTGAGCCACATTAGAAATCTAAAATCCAATTTTCAGGCTCCCCCAACCCCTTCCCACAATTATCCTAACACCTTAGAGAAACTTTCAGATCAGAGGCTTGATGCCCTAAACTCCTAATGGTTTTCTTTTTTTTCTACCTTATAAGTTTTATAGGTAATAGAAGTAGATTTTAGAAACAACCCCTGCCCCCTTCCCCGGAGCACCCCTTAGTTTATACATTCCTTTCTCCCTCTTACCCCATTCCATACTCCCCATATCAGCCCTATCCCTGTATCCAGTAGAAAATGTTTTGTCTCTTGTCAAGGCAAACCTGTCTTGTTTGGGGAACGCTTGTATCTTGGCCTAAACCGCAGGACAGAGTCAAACAACTGGGTGACTCTGGTCTCTGTACCCCGAAGATGATGAAGGATGATGAAGAGAGGGTCCTGAAAAGCACCCAGACCCAATTCAGGGGGTGGACCAGAGCAAAAGTCAGAGGATGGACACACTTGGGATTGGCCAGATATTGTTATAAATGTAACATCTCGGACACAACCCGTGCGTGTGTCGTGTACCATCAATTGCCTTGGCACTATTAAACCCTTTCCTTATCTCACCCCAATTAACAGCTCCTGGATTTTTTTCTAAGCACCAGCTGAGCAGGCATCAGTTTGGTGGCCCATACGGGGAGACCTGGACTGGAACTTCTTCAGACTGGAAACTTTCATCGTGCAGGAATTCCTCATCAAGCCGGTTTTTATCTGAGACAATTCCTGCCCTGGTCTGAGAAGCCCAGCTCCAAAGAACCCACGGAAGGAAGCCGGAGCATAGAGGTGAGGTAAGAAAAGGCAAAATAAGGGAAAAGGTACCTGGTTTAGTTAGCAGCTGCGGGAAGTTGGCAGCTGTGGGAAGGTTTTGTGTTCCCGGGAGGTGGGGAACACGGGTTCCTGGAAAGTTAAATTTAAGACTTGGGCCCATACAGTCTCAGAGAGTCCCTTTCCAGGAGGCGGACGGGGTGGTCCGCCCACCTGGGTCAGAGTGGGGTTCAGTCTAGGACTGGTTTGTTGGGAAGGGATGCCTTCCGGTGTGCTCTGATGCCGTGGGGGAGCCGGTGTAGGCTCTGGGAGTCGGTGAGACTCGGAACAATAGCGGATAGGTTACTGGAACAGCTTGTAACCCCAAGGTAGTAAGTTCAAATCCCGGTGTGTGGTCATGGTTCATTTACATTTTACAATCATGGGTGGTGTGGATTCAAAGTTTGAGGTCCCTAAAGAATCCCCCTTGGGTTTAGTTTTGGAGCATTGGAAGGTTTTAACCGGCCCAAATGCAACTTTAAAAAAGGAAGAGCTTTATTGGCTGTCTATGAATGCCTGGCCATTGTTTGGACAGTTGAGAGGACTGGCTTGGCCGGAATTTGGTTCGTTTGAACCGACCACAGTGGTTCGATTAATGACGCTTCTCCATGTAGAAAAGAGGTTGGAGGAAATTCCATATGCAAGGCTGTTTTCGCGTTCATTAACACGCCCTGGATTGGGGGCTGGAGCTGCAAGAATGGTGGTGCCTGGACCGGCTCCTGCTGAACGGGCAGGAGCGGGGCAGGCACGGGCCGTTGGAGGACTCCCGGGTGTGGGTCTGGCTGCACCGGGAGGGATTAGACAAATTGAGGCCCCCGGAGGAGTTGGCTCGGGGCTGGCAGGAGTGAGTCCCGCCGGTGTGGCTGTAAAAACAGAGGCTGTTAGTTTGACTGAAGTAAGCACCGCGGTGCAGAGAAGATCGGCTTTTGTGGAAGCTGCTTCTAGCGCGGCAAAGCAGAGTGAGAGTTATGTGGACGCTGTGGGGTTAAGCTCAAAGATAACATCTAGTTTGGTCGAAACAGGAGTGACACCAGGAGAAACTCCTGGCTCCAGCGGGGCAATGGAAGCTGGGTCTCCGCCTGTTCCGGCGAACGTGCAAGGAGCAGCCTGTGGCTTTGCAGCTGCTGCTGGCAGCCTTGCC
>NW_020925055.1:0-3201 GCF_003984885.1 Neopelma chrysocephalum
TGCCCTGCACCTGAGGGAGAGGCAGGAGCTGCCCCGGCTCCAGCTGACCACGACGCCGAGTAGACGCGGGCAGCCCACACCGGGCAACCATCCCCATCCTTCCTCTCTCCCTCCCTCCCTTCCAAGGCTGCGCCGAGGGAGCGGGACACCCTAAGTGAGACCCACACTCCAGGGCACGACCGGCCGCCGCCCCCGGCGTGAGGCGATGGCGGCGTGAGGCGATCTCCCCGCGCCCGTGCGCGGCTGGTCCCGCAGAAAAGGGTCTGGAAGAAAGAACCACTGCTGGGATCCACTTTGCTTTTGCAGCCTGAAAACTGCACAGCCAACAGTGAGACCACTCGCCCTCCCTCCCAGCTTTATGCAGGATCACATTCTTTCAGTTCTCCAAGAGCCGGGATCCAAAACTGAAACCCCTGCGCTAACTACTCCCACACTCATGGTGCCAAGACAAAAAGCTCTTGGCTTCTGCTTGCACGCTTTCACCTCCCATGGAAACACCACACGATGGCGGTGTGGATTTGCAAATGAAGTAAATGACGTGCGAAGTGCAGATCCAAAGTCGAAAACGTCACTACCGTCAAATAAAAACAGTGTCAGTACAGAAAGATTTCGATGGCCTTCTCCTTCCATATACAAACTCTTATTTGAAACCCACTCAAGCGGAAACACGCAATCCTCAGTTATATGGGCTAATAAAATTAAAAGCTGCAGAGCAGCAGTCTGAACAAGATTTCGCTCGGCACACTTCTCCCTGCGAGCTGGAAACTTTTGTGTTTACAAGCTCACTTCTAGAGAGACAGAATGCGATAGTCCGAAGAGCTGAGAAGGAAAGTGCTGCTTCCACACAATCAGTTTGCCAGGCTGCTTCTGTCCTCACAGAGATTTTGGTGCGAGAAGAGCTACATAAGTCTGGCCCAAAGAAATGTGCTGGGACAAAAAGCTTGCTCACCCCTTGCCCCTTCTATTCAGAACCTTGTGTTCGCAACACGATCAAGTGACAGTCCTCTTCCCTTTACATCCTGTAAACTGCAGTACCACTGCGGTGCGCTGCACCTTCCTTCTAATCTGGAGGAACCATCACCCTCTTTGCTCACCCCCAAAGCAGGCACAGAACGAGTCAAACTACCCTGGACAGCAGTGCATTCCTTTAATAATGCCGCCGGCATATGTACATCCCTCCCCAAAAAGGGGGCTCTGCTGGAAGAGTAAAGGGAGGGCAGCCCCAAAATGGTTGAAGCCCCCCCCAGCTCCCGTCCCGCAGGCTGGCAGCGTGTCCGAGGATGGTGCCTCGCCTCCCGCTCAGGCTCTGCTCTGTCCCTGCGCTCCAGCAGTGCCAGGAGATGTCTCACCCCTTCCCCAGGGCGCTGCTCGGCAGCTCTCTCAAGCCTGGGGCTCACAGAAATGAAACGATCTCCCCCTCCTGCTTCATGCTATGCCTTCTCTGATCAAGGGAGAATCACAGCATGCAAAAGGTAAAAGAGAAGATGGTAACACCTGTCCAAGGCCCCAAAAATTGACCAAATGACTCTGGTTCTGAGCCCCCAAAAGACAGCTCTGGGGCTCTGCTTGTGAGCCCAAAATCGCAGGATTCGGGCCGAGCCCCCCAAACTCCGAGCCCAAAAACTGACCGTGGCACCGCCCCGCCCACTCCTTTAATAGCCACAGCCCCGCCCAGGCCCCGCCCCTTGCCCCACCCACTCCTTTACCATTTTAAAGCCAGGATTTAATCCAGAGCCTCACAAACTCCCAGTGTGGGCGATTTCCATAGTCCTGTTATTTTGTGTGTGTCCAGTCCTGGGCATTCGGGGACCAAGGGGGACACTGGCCATCTGTGCTGCCCCTGGCATTCCACACCTCCAGGGAAAATCCAAGTGAAGGGACAGAAGAGCTGGGCAGAGGGAAAACCACGGTCCTGGCGGAGCAGGGCCTGTGCCAACAGCACGTCCCACCTTTGCATCCCTCACCTTTGGAGCACAGGGAACACCAGGCTTTACCCAGCACAGAATGGACATTACATCGTGGTCCAAGGCATTCCCAGCAGGATTGGACACTCCTGGCTGAGGTGACAGGTCCATGCAAGTTGCACCAGAGACAATCCGGGGGCATTTTAAGTTGGCTACTTGCAGATTTCATTGTCCACAAACCCCAGCTCTTTTTGGCACCTCCTGCCTACTCAAAACGACTAATAACAAAGCCCATAAATTTTAAAGATCCATGTTACTGAAATTTCCTGACCAAACCAGTACTAGTTTGTCTCTGTTTCTGTTCAGGACAGAAAAAACACCAAAGCTCAGGTGGGAGGCTATACAGGAATCTGTCTGTAATCAACAGATCAGACTCCTGATTCTGAGATACAATTCTGTTATTTTGGAGCAAAAATGTCAATTTTAGGGATAAAGGGGTATGTTTGGGGGAAAATGAGGGATTTGGGGGTTAAAACAGCAAATTTGGGTCAGAGTAGGGAGAATGGGGTCTAAAAGCAGGGATTTAGGGCAAAACTGGTGATTTTTAGACATAACGTGGCAATTAAGGGTCCAAGTGTCCATTTTAGGGATAAACAGGCAATTTGGGCATGTTACTTGTCTGCAGCTCCTCGGACTTCAGTAAGATGTAAGTTCCAAGTTACGATAAAATTCAAAATAACTGGAAATAAGGGAACTTGGCATGACTAAGTTCCTCCTCATTTATAAGGGGCTGACATGCAGCTCTTCCCACAGTATGGAAGTGTCTTTGAGTTCAAAACACTTCACCCTGAAATACTGCAAAGAGAAAGAATTAAAGCAAAGCTTAGAGACTTGAAAGGGACAGCAGAGTTTTAGCAGGAAAAATTGAAACAGTTCAAATTCCTAACAAATCCACGTGGCAAGACCCACGTCGTGGGGACAAAATCTGAAGCAGCACTTCAGGGAGAAAGGAACTCTTAGTTTAGAAGCAAATCTTCAGTCTTTGAGAAGCACCTGGTATTGCTGTAACAGTAATATTTCCTTGCAGAGTTTACTTGGCTTTTTGTGCATCACCATGTCAATCTTGGAAATCTTTCTGCTAAACCTTTCATCAGAAGCACTAACTAAGAAGCAACTGCAATACCATTCATCTCTGAAAAATGCTGCTCATAAAAGAGAACCACAAGGCACATTTCCAAAACATTTGTATTTTTTCACATTTCAATTCAACTAAATTAATGAACATGACTGTCATTTT
>NW_020925056.1:0-399 GCF_003984885.1 Neopelma chrysocephalum
AGTGCCCTCAGTGTCCTCACACGCCTTCAAATCAAGGCCCTTCCCCACCTTCACTGCCCTGACAGCCTGGAAGGCTCTCCACACTTTGGACATTCACTGTGATGCCAGAAAAAAGACTTAAGGATTTCAGGAGAGGATTTTACATTGGGACAGAGCTCTCAGACTCATGGTGGGATTGTTGGGGTGTCTGTGCAGGGCCAGGAGTTGGACTGGATGATCCTTGTGGGTCCCTTCCAGCTCAGGAGATTCTATGATTCTGTGATTCCATGTTTCTATGACTCTCAGTGTTCCAGAGCCAAGGGTTTCCCTGCAACCAAAGCCTTGCTGAGGGACTCCTTGTCCCAGGGCTGGCAGACAGGGATCTGCTCTTGCTGAAGCCTGTTGGACACGACCATCAGG
>NW_020925057.1:0-374 GCF_003984885.1 Neopelma chrysocephalum
TGTCCCCATGGTGTCCCCACTGTCCCCATGGTGTCCCCATTGTCCCCATGGTGTCCCCATTGTTCCCATCACCCCCATGGTGTCCCCATGGCCCCCATTGTCTCCATGGTGCCCCCACTGCCCCCATGTGCCCCCATTGTCCCCATGGTGTTCCCATTGTCCCCATTGTCCCCACGGTGCCCCCATTGTCCCCATGGTGTCCCCATTGTCCCCATCACCCCCACAGTGTCCCCATGGCCCCCATGTGCCCCCATTGTCCCCATGGTGTCCCCATTGTCCCCACCACCCCCATGGTGTCCCCATTGCCCCCATGGTGTCCCCACTGCGCCCATTGTCCCCACGGTGTCCCCATTGTCCCCACGGTGTCCCCATTG
>NW_020925057.1:384-2844 GCF_003984885.1 Neopelma chrysocephalum
CCCATTGTCCCCACGGTGTCCCCATTGTCCCCACGGTGTCCCCATTGTCCCCATTGTCCCCATCATCCCCACGGTGTCCCCACCACCCCCACGGTGCCCCCATTGTCGCCACCACACCCATGGTGTCCCCATTGTCCCCATGGTGCCCCCATTGTCCCCACGGTGCCCCCATTGTCGCCACCACACCCATGGTGCCCCCATTGTCCCCATGGTGCCCCCATTGTCCCCATGGTGTCCCCACCACCCCCACAGTGTCCCCATTGTCACCACCACCCCCGTGGTGGCCCGTCCTGGGGTGTGTCACCACCTGCCCTATTTCCCGGCTGTCACCACCCAGGTGGTACCGACATCAACACTGGGGTGGCACCGACACCGGCACCGACACTGTCACCACCTGGGTGGCACCGACACGAGGGTGGCACTGACACCGGGGTGGCACCGACACCGGGGTGGCACCGACACTGTCACCGCCCGGGTGGCACCGGCCCTGGCACGGCCTGTCCCCGAGGTGCCACCTCATGGAGTGACCCCATTTCCCTGGGGGGGTCCCTGTCACCGGGGTGTCCCCACATGGGGTGTCCCCGTCACTGGGGGGGTCACATAATGGGGTGTCCCTGTTACAGGGGGGTCCCAACATGGGGGTGTCCCTGTCACTGGGGTGTCCCTGTCACCACGGGGTCCCTGTCATGGAGGTGTCCCAACATGGGGTGTCCCTGTCACAGAGGGGTCCCATAACGGGGTGTCCCCCATTGAGGTGTCCCTGTCACCGGAGTGTCCCAACATGGGGTGTCCCTGTTACTGGAGTGTCCCATAATGGGGTGTCCCTGTCACACGGGGGTCCCATCATTGGGTGTCCCTGTCCCTGGGGTGTCTCTGTCACCAGGGTGTCCCCACATGGGGTGTCCCTGTCACGGGGGTGTCCCTGTCATGGGGGTGTCCCCACATGGGGTGTCCCTGTCACGGGGGTGTCCCACATTGGGGTGTCCCCACATGGGGTGTCCCTGCCACCGGGGTGTCCCTGTCATGGGGGTGTCCCCATATGGGGTGTCCCTGTCACGGGGGTGTCCCATCGTCGGGGTGTCCCTGTCACCGGGGTGTCCCTGTCACGGGGGTGTCCCTGTCACCAGGGGGTCCCATAATGGGGTGTCCCTGTCACGGGGTGTCCCACATTGGGGTGTCCCTGTCATCCCCGGGGGTGTCCCCTTCCCGGGGGCTCCCCATCCCCGTCTGTCGCGACATTGGGGTGTCCTTGTCCTTGTCCCCTCTTCCGGGGGTGCCCCACCCACCCTTGGGGTCCCCCCCCCCCTCTCCTTCCCTCCCCTTCCCTCCCCTCTCTGTGTCGCCGCCCCCGCCGTCCCCTCCCAGCCCCGCCCCTGTCGCGACACTGAGGGGTCCCTGTCGCGGGGGGGGGTGTCCCTGTCCCTTTTGGGGGGGGGCGTGTCCCCGTCACCCCCGTCCCGACACCGGGGGGGGTCCCTGTCACCGCCCCCGCTCTGTCGCGACACCAGAGGGTCCCTCCCCCCCCTCCGTGGGTCCCTGTCGGGGGGTCCCGCCCCCTCTGTCGCGACATGAGGCTCCCTCTGTCCCTCCCTCCCCCCCCGACCTTTTGGTGCCGCTTCCGCCGCTCCACGAGCCCGGCCCGGCCCCGCCCCCGCGCGCTGATTGGTCAGACTTGAGAAAGAGGCGGAGCCAGTCCGAAAAGGGGCGTGACTAAGCGCGAGGTGACCAATGGGAGCGCGGGGGGAGGGGAAGGGGCGGGACAACCCCCCGGGCGGGGGGAGGGGCCTTTTCGGGGGAATTTTGGGGCCTTTTTGATCCTGTTTTTCCTCCCTTTTTGGGGCCTCTTTCGGGGCCTTTTTCCCCCCCTTTTTATTTAATTTCCCTTTTTTCCTCCTTTTTTAAAAATTCCCTTTTTTTCCCCCCCCGTTCCCTTTTTTTTTGCAAATTTTTCCCTTCCAATTTTTAAAACATCCAATTTTCTCAAAGTTTCCCCCATTTTTCCCCTCCTTTTAAAATTCCCTTTTTTCTCCCCCCTTTTTTCCTAATTTCCCTTTTTTCCCTTTTTTTTAAAATTTCCCTTTTTTCTTCCCCCTTTTTTTAATTTCCTTTTTTCCGTTTCCCTTTTTTTTCAAAGTTTTCCTTTCCAATTTTTAAAACGTCCAAATTTCTCAAAGTTTCCGAATTTCACATTTTTTAAACCCCCAAATTCCCCCATTTCCCTCCCCTTTTAAAAATTCCTTTTTTTCTCCCCCCCTTTTTTAAATTTCCCTTTTTTTAACTTCCCTTTTTTCCTCTCCCTTTTTTTTCCCATTTCCCTTTTTTTCCCAAACTTTTTCTATCCGACTTTTAAACATCCAAATTTCTCAAAGCTTCCGAATTTCATGTTTTTTAAACCCCCAAATCCCATTTTTTCCCCTTTTTAAAATTCCTTCTCCCCCCTTTTTAATTTCCTTTTTTTTT
>NW_020925058.1:0-3127 GCF_003984885.1 Neopelma chrysocephalum
CCTCCTGACTCCAGGCATCACCCTTTAGGGTGAGAAGAACCTACACCGCTTTTTGAGGGAAATTTAAATTTTCCAGCCTGGGATCCTGTGGAAGGAAGAGGTTTTGCCTATGCAAAAACTCCTCGGGGAGCTCAGCTAAGCCCCCTTTTCCCATGGAAACCCTTGGCTCTGATGTCCCACGGTCACAGCAAGTGGATAAAAATTAAAAAAAAAAACAAACACCTAAAAATAAGTTCCTCTCCTTTGAACATGTTTGCACAAAAGCTGTTCCTGCTCTTGTGCAACCACCCTGCCCGTGTCTGGCAGTGCTGGGCACAGAAGGTGACAGTGTGGGGAGGAAAGGAGCCTCCCAAAAACCTCAGATAACCCCAGTGCCAGGTGCCAGCGCCCGGCTGGGGTCGAGTAGGCCAAGGTCTTATTCCTCCCTGCCATTGGTATTAACAGCCTCATCCATGGAACCACCAGTTCCCTTCCGGTTTATGGGCTGGAAATGGGATCCTGCTGGTTCCCCTGGGCTGGGCAGCTCCAGGCCTTTCAAGAGCAGGTGTTGGAGCAGCATTTCCTGCAGCTCAAGGAGCAGTTTGCAGCCAGCGTGGCAAAACACGGACATTCCCAGGAGCTGGAGAGCACAGAGCCCTCCTTGTCCCAGTCCTCATCCCCACCTGGGATGCTCACCTGGTACACGGCCTCGTCGCAGGCGTTCTGCAGCCCCAGGTTAATCATGGTGTTCTGCAGGGTCCGCCCCATGTAGAACTCCAGGGAGAGGTAGTAAATCCTCTGGAAGAGAAAACCACCCCCTGGTCACCTCCCCTGGGGGGCTGGAGGAGTCTCCCCAGGACCCCAAAGCTGTTGCTGGGTGATATCTCACAAAGAACTCTCAACAGAGCAGGGTGGTTTGGACCAGGAATTTAAGGGCTGCGGCTCCTGTGCGGCCCTGCAGCCCCTGCCCTGCTCTCCTGCTATTTCCCAAGCCGGGAAGAGGCCGTTTTATTTGGACAAGCCCCGCTGCCCCGTCCCAGAGCAGGGACAGCTCCGGGATGGCCACCCCACACGCCCGCCGGCGGCCGCGGCGGCACAAAGTTAAACTTTGAGGAGAGACGTTTCCTCCCATCACCCCAGAGCTGCAAAGCAACCGGAAAACCACGCGAGGCGCCGGGGCCGGGCGGTGGCCGTGGGGACACCGTGGGGACACGGGCTTTCTCCTGCCCTTCCCGGGGGTTCGGAGCACGGGATGCTCCCGCTGACACCGCGGGCGCAGGACGCGGCCGCTCCGGCCTTGGGTTAAGCCGTCCCCTGGCGTCAGCACCGGCAGGTTTTAAGGAAGGATTTAGGCTTGGAGGAAGTCGCTGACTCGACAGGTTTCCTTCCCCAGGACCTGCGCGGAGTCGGGCTGGGAAGGGAGATGGGACAGGACCCTGGAATCACAGAATGGTTTGGGTTGCGAGGGATTTTAAAAGATCATCTTGGTCCAACCCTCCCGCCACGGGCAGGGTGCGCTGGGCAGGATCCCTGGGGATTTCTGGTTTGACCGCAGCAGAGCTGGGAGCAGTGACTCCAGGCAGGCAGCACGGCTTGCCTGGACGGATGAGTCCCAAATCCAAGCCCTGGAAGAAGCTCGTTTTCCTCACCCCTACGCAACACGGGGGAGCGCTGAGCTATCGGGGCTGGCACGGTCCCAGCGAGGTGTTGGCAGGGAGGAAATTGATGCCGACAGGGAACATCCAGGTGTCAGGAGAGGGATTAGGGCTTAATCCCCGCGGGGCAGAGCCCGGAGCGAGCCAGCGGGACGAGCAGCAGCACAGCAACTCCTGCACAAACCGGATCTCTCACGCTTGGGATCACTCGTGTTAAACAAGACCTGTTTGTGGTTGGCTTCGGGTGCCTTTAAGCCTTTCCAATAATTCCCCCGGGAAGGCTTTGGAGTTGGTTTTGGTAGACAAGCACCCACGCCGGCGCCGCGGGACAACAAGCGGCGTTTTCCCATGCCCTGCACCCCGCTCCCGGCCAAGCCGCGCTCTGTTTGTTTTGCAAAGCAAAGGACAGTGGCCTCGCTTGGTAAAGTCCAATCCCTCCGCTCGGAAAAGTTACCGGGAACAGCCCTAAAAATCCACGGAAAAAACCCGAGCCTCCCCAATCTCTTATATTCCAGCGCGGAGGGAGGGTTCAAGCCCACGGCGTTACGATGGATCCCACCCCAGCCATAACCCAGGACCCGACACGGGGGGGGGGGGGGTTCCCACCACACAGAGGGGTGTCCCCCCCCCTCCCCCGCATCCCAGCGCTCCCACCTTGGGATCCTTCTCGTAGTAGTACTGCTGGGTGCGGATCCAGCGCCCCACCAGGTGGTCGCGCACGGTGTGGGCCAGGGCGAAGTAGTAGTCGCGTGGGGTGGCCACATTGCGGTCCTTGACCAGGGTGAAGTGCAGGTGCCGGTTGAAGCCCCGCTTGAGCTCGGCCACGTTCTCGGCGCCCACGATGCCGCGGATGCTGATCTGCTTCCGCCGCTCCTGGTCCGACAGCGGCCGCGACATCGCGGCGGGGCTGCGGGGACACGGGGAGGGGGCTCAGGGACACACGGGCTGGGCTCCGCCGCCGCGTTCCGCCTCCGCCCCGCGCTGGCACCGCCCCGGGAGGGGACGGGGATGGGGACGGGATGGGGATGGGCCCCGCGAAGGGCCGCCCACGCGCGGGGAGGAGCGGCGGCCAAGACCCGGGGGGGGGGCAAAAGGGGGGGACCCTGGGGGCCGCCCCCCGGGGGGGAAAAGGGGGGGGGGGGACACCCCGGGGATGGACAGAGGGTGGTGCAAAGGGGGGACCCCGGAGGTGCACGAAGGGACGTGCAAAGGGAGCGATTCTGGGAGGTCTCAGAAGGCTGTGCAAAGCGGGGACCCTGCGAGCGCAAAAGGGGCGACCCCGGAGGTCTCAGAGGAGTGTGGAAAGAGGGGGATCCCGGGGGACCCCCGGAATAGATAGTGAGGGGTCCCGGGGGGGATAGAGGGGTGTGCAAAGGAGAGAACCCCAGGAAGGTGGAAAGTGTGTCCCCCGGGAACCGCCACCTGGGGTAAAAAGGGGGAGACCCCGGGGATGGACAGAGGGGGGTGCAAAGGGGGGACCCCGAGGGTCACAG
>NW_020925059.1:0-3826 GCF_003984885.1 Neopelma chrysocephalum
CGTGCTTTTGGCAGGTGGGTTGACAGGCCCAGCTCTCTGCAAGAGAAACTGAGGGCTCGGAGCCAGAGAGGGGTTGAGAGCCGGGTCCAGGCTTGGGAATTGCCAGGAGGGCTTTTGAAAGGAGCGTAGGGGAAAGGGATGTCTAAGAACAAGTCCCTTAGGAGAGGGAAGCAGAGAGGCTGAGTTTTGACCCAATGTTATGACCCGCCCCAGGAAAAGGGGAGGGGGGGTAACTCAGGTTTTTATCAATAATTCCCTTGGGGTGGATTAAAGTGAAATGACACTAAATAATCGGTGTCTGAAAACGTATATTGGTAAGGTTTATTTTAACAATCTTGTATCAACAAGTGTGTTAGCATTTTGGGTGTTATCATCTATATCATTTATAGCAATATGGCATAGGTATAACTTCGGGGGGGGGAAATGCATAAGGGAGAGAAAGGAAGGACAGGGTAAGGGTAAGGGAGAGTAAGGGAAAGAAAATATGAGGGTGGAAAGATGCATATAGTCACTGCCCACGGGGTCCAGCGATGACACCTGGCAGTTGCCGCTTCCATGTCCGTCAGCTGAAGTGGTGGCCTTGATCCGCTGAGGGCGAAGGAGGGAAGCCCCCACACTCCAAGAAGTTATGAGTTATGAAATCCATGGTCGGTGTCCCGGGCCATGTCTCGAGCCTCCAACCTCTCTCTGGGCCTGCGCAGAGTTGCTGAGTCTGGCCTGTTTCCCACCTTTCACGATTGGCAGAGGGGGGGATGGGCCCAATTGCCCATCAGAGGTATAAGGCAAAAGTCAAAAGCCTGCAAACTCCTGGAATGCATAAATCATTAACCATTTCAGTCTCTGACAGGCTCCCAGTAGCTTTCAGCATGATCCCAGTTGCTCACAGTCACCCCCATCATCTCCAGGGGGGTCCTAGTCGCTCCCAGTCACCTCTGGCATGATCCCACTTGCTCCCAGTATATCCCAGTTGCCCCAGCATCATCCCAATTACCTGCAGCATGCTCCTAGGCACTGCCAGTATGATCCCAGTAGAAGCCCAGTCACCCTCAGTCTAGTCCTAGTTGCTCCCAGTATGATCCCTGTTGCCTCAGTTCTGGTCCTGCCGGGTCCTAGTCCTGGTCCCAGTGTATCCCGGTATCCCAGTCCTCCCCAGTCCATCCCATCCTGTCCCAATCCATCCTGGTCCCTTCCTGGCAGCCGCCGCTGTTTCTCAGATCCTGCCCCCTGCCCCTGATCCAGAGCTGCCGCCGGACGCTGCCCCCATCCCAGTGTCACTCTCTTTGCTCTCCCCACAGAGCTCCTGACCCAGCTCCTGCTCCTCCCAGGGAGGGCTTTTGGGAGCGTCCCATTTCCTGGACCCTGGGACCCCCTTGAATCTCTATTCTTGGGCACTGAGACATCCCTGCATCTCCTTCCCCAGCTCCAGGACCCCCCTGCACCCCCTTATCCGGCTCTGGGACCTCCTGCAACCCCTTTCCCAGCCATCCCACCTCTCCCAGCCCCCCCCGTTCCTTGACCCCGGGACTCCTCTGAACCCTCATTCCTGGACACTGGGATACCCCTGCCCCCACCTCCCTGGGAAACCCATGACTGGGAAAGGGGTTCTCCAGCCCCTCTGGCATTTAGGATCACCCCGAGGAAAGGGAGACAGAACAGAAAGACAGAGAAGGAGATTCGGGATCAGGGGTCAGAGTCCCAGCGGCCAGTCCTGCTCCGCCGGGGGTGGGGATCCGCACACGCAGCCAAAACTGGAGCTTTTCCCCCTCATTGTCTCCCAAGGAACGGCCCAGGAGCTGCTCTGGGAGGAGTTCGGGCGGGACACGCCGGAGCTGCGCCTGGGAAGCTCTGGAACGCAGCATCCAGGAGGGATGAGGAGGGTCTGCGGGGGGCAGTGGGGGCTGCCCGGGGAGGGCACTGGCACAGGGAGATCGCCCCCCGCCCCGCGGGATCCGCAGATCCCGGCGCTTTCCCCGCTTCGGCCCCAAACCAGCGGGTTTAAGGCCGAGTTTAACCGCAGGGCCCGGGAGTTCAGCACAGCCCGGCCCGGGGGTCCCGCAGTACGTGGCCGAGGAGGGTCGCAGGGAGGCTCAGGGGGTGCCAGGAGGGGTCCCAAAGGGGATCCAGGTGAATTCCCAGGAATTCCCCCGTCCCCGCCCCCCCCCCGCGCTCCCTCGGTCACTTCCGCCTCTCAAACTGCGGCGCCGGGATCTGCTCGGCGACCGGTGACGTCACGAGCAGATCGGGCTGCCATTGGCGGTCAGGAAATAGCGGGGCCAATCGCGGGGCCGGAGGCGGCTCTGTGGGCGGGTCCCGGGCTGTGGGCGGGGCCAGCGGAGCAGCGCCATGGCTGCGGCGCTGGGGCTGGGGCCGCTCCTGGGGCCGCTCCTGGGGCTCCTGGGGACCCCGGCGGGGGCCACGGAGGGTAAATGGGGTCCTCGGAACCGGGAGCTCCTGGACCGCCACTTCCGGGCACGGGAGCCCCCCTGAGCCCCCATTCCTGGCACCGGGACGCCCCTGAACCCCCATTGCTGGGCACTGGGTCCCCCTCGAATCCCCTTATCCAGCACCGGGACCACCTGAAACCCCCGTTCCTGTGCGCAGGGACCCCCCCGCACCCCCTCATCCGGCACCGGGACCCCCCTGCACCCCTTTTCCCGGCCATCCCACCTGTGCCAGATACCCCTTTTCGTTGACCCTGACACCCCCTGGATCCTCATTCCCTCCTTTCCCAGCCCCCAGCCCTTCTTTTCTGCCAACACCGCGGACCTCCGGGACCCCCGTTCCTGGCCATGCTGGGTCTCCCCACCCCGTGACCCCCCTTTCCTTGGCAGAGGGACCCCCTGGACCACCCATCCCACCTCTCCGAGCCCCTGCCCCCTCTTTCCTTAACTCTGAGACCCCTTGAAATCCCCCTTCCCCAGCACCATTTCCCCCCTGGGCCCCCTTATCCTGCACCAATATCCCCCTGCACCCCTTTTCCCAGCCATCCCACCTCTCCCAGACCCCCCTTTTCCTTGAGCCTAAGACCCCCTGACCCCATTCCTGCCTTCCCCAGCCCCCAAGCCCCCATTTCTTCTACACTGAGGAACCCTGGGACCCCCATTCCCGGCCATCCTGGGTCTCCCCATCCCATGACCCCCCTTTTCTCGATACTGGGACCCCTTGGACCCCCATTCCTGCCTTTCCCAGCTCTCAGACCCCACTTTCCTCAACAGTGAGGACCACTGTACCCCCCTTTCCTGGGCACAGGACCCCCTGAACCTCCATCCTGCCTCTCCCGGTGCCCTCACCCCCTTTCCTTGACGCTGGGACCCCCCAAACCTCCATTCCTGGGCGTGGGGACTCTCCTGCACCCCCTTATTCAGCACCCAGATCCCCCTGAGCCCCCTTCTCTGGGACTGGGACCCTCTCCATGCCCTTATTGGGCACTGGGACCCCCCTACACCCCCTTCCCTGGGTGCAGGGACCCTCCTACACCCCCTTCCCCGGGTGCAGGGACCCTCCTACACCCCCTTGTGTGGCAGCAAGAGCCCCCTGAACCTCTATTCCTGTGCACCGGGACCCCCCTACTCCCCCTTATCCTTTACCCCCCTGCATCCCCTTCCTGGCCATCCAGCCTCTCCCAGACTCCAAACACCTCCTTTTCCTTGACCCTGGGACCCCCTGGAGCCCCATTCCTGCCTTTTCCAGCCCCAAGCCCCCCTTTTCTGGAACACAGGGGACCCCTGTGACCCCATTCTTGGCCATCCCAGGTTTCCCCACCCCATGACCCCTCTTTCCCCATCCCTTGGACCCCCCTTTCCTGGGCACAGGGTTATCTGTGGGA
>NW_020925060.1:0-860 GCF_003984885.1 Neopelma chrysocephalum
CTTGCCTAGAAGTCTGTTTTACTCCTTGAGGAGGTGCAGCACTTCCACTGGATTGCTTTTACTCTTACCGTTACCATCATTCCATCGTTTTTCACTTCCTCATAAATATTTTGGAGAGAAAACGCCATTTTAGACGCAACCAAGTTGTACAGTATGTTTCCTGTGGTGTGATGGGTGCCATGGAGCGCTCTGGAGTTGATCTAGAGAACGGGCTGGGAGTAATGGTCTCCATCTTCCAAACACCCACACCTTCAGCTGCCCTTCAGATGAGTGGACCAAGGCTCTCTCAACCCCACAACTCGCAGGCAACACTCTGGTTGTTGCTCCGTGTGCTCCCTACCTGTGCGTGAGCGTCACCTACTCAGTCTGCATCCTGTTTCCTGCTCATCCCTCAGCACATTCCCTAGGGAATATGCTGTCCTTGCCACCGCTGGGGCTACGATCTCCAGCAGCTCTGCTGGAGCCGCTTTCCTCTCTCACACTGTGCATTTTCCCAGCAGAGAAAGGCACAGCCAGAGACCCTGGGCTGCTGCTCAGCAGGGCTTATCTAAGTTTTCTGGGGAGCTGGGAGTGACGCATTCACCCAAGGCAGATGAAAAAAACAGGCGAGAAGCCACAGAGGCGGAGGACACACGTGATCCCGGATGAAGATGCAAGCAGCCCAGAGAGCTGAGGACAGCACGGGAAGGTGTGAGAGCAGCAGCCGGGAAGGAGCCCCGGAGCTCCCAAAAGCCCAGCAGTGGAAGTGCAGCAGAGCAGGCCATTGAAACTTGGGAGGGAAGACTTCACTTCCAGCTGAGCGGGAATAGCCTCTGCCCATGAGCGAGGTCCCGGAGCCAGGCAATGCTCAGAATGACATC
>NW_020925061.1:0-3553 GCF_003984885.1 Neopelma chrysocephalum
GGAACCGGTTCGGGAAGTTCCGGAACGACCTGCGAATCACTTCGGGACTCTCCGGAGCCCCTTCGGGAACCTCCAGAACCGCTTCGGGACCCTCCGGAGCCGCTCGGCAAGTTTAGGAGCCGCCTCGGGGGTCTCCAGGCCCGGGGGGGGTGGAAGGGGATCCGGGGCCCTTCCGCTCTTTCCTCAGCCGCTCGGGGGGGGAGCTCAGCCCGTTCCGGGGTCGCTTCGTCTCTTTCCGGAACAACTCGGGTTGTCCCGGAAAAGGGGGCGGGGCCGGACCCTCCGGGACGAACCGGGCGCGGCCCCGCTCGTGCCTTCGGCTCTTTCCGGAAAACTTCGGCAATTTCAGGCCCCACCGACCAATCCCCGCGCGTGGGGGCGGAGCTTGAGGCCCTTCCTTCTGCTGGGCGCCGCCATCTTGGCCATGGGCGCCGCCATCTTTGGGGGGGCTGTACTGGGACCAGTTTGCCCTCTGTAGTGGGTTGACCCTGGCCAGATACCAGGTACCCATTAAAGCCACTCTCTCACTCTCCCCTCTGTAACTGGACAAAGACAGAAGGAAAAACAACTGAGAATTCATGAGTCCAGATAAGAGCTGGGAAAGATGAGTGACTGATCATCACCTTCACGGGCAAAACAGACTCCAAGTGGGGATGGTACTGAAATTTATTACTAACAGGATAAGACCCAAAGAGTGAGAAATAAAACTTCTCCTTCCATATCCTCCCTGCTCCTCCCCAGCGGTGCAGGGGGACGGGGAATGGGGGTCACAGTCCGTTGTTGTTTCTGCCGCTGCTCAGGCAGAGGAGTTGGAGTTGGAGTCCCCTCTGGCGTGAGTCCATCCTGGGCTTCCCTCTCCACGGCCTGCAGGTCCCTGCCAGGACCCCGCTCCATCCTGGGCCTCCCACGGGGTCACAGCCAGGCAAATCCTGACCCACAGTGAAGAAGGACCGGGAGCGGTTTTATAGGTCCAAGGAGCAAGAATTGGGGTCCCGGAGGAGGGATCAGGACCCTGGTGAAGGGGATTGGGGTCCTGGGAGGGGGGATTGGGGTCCCAAAGAGGAGAAACTGGGGTCCCAGGGGGAATTTCAGGACCCCCGGGAGGGGGATTGGGGTCCCAGGGAGGGTTTCAGGACCCCAGGGAGGGGGATCAGGACCCCGGAGTAGCCGAATTGGGGTCCCAGGATGCTGGGGGTGACCCCGGGTGGTCCCAGCCCCCCTGGGGAGGGGGCTCAGGCTGTGGGGGGGTCCCTGGGTGGTCCCAGAATTTCCTGTCCCCGAAGATGCGGCTCAGGCAGCTCTCGAGGAACCTCTGGACGCTCAGCAGGGACTGCAGCCCCACCTTGTCCTGGGGGGGACACGGGAGGTCAGGGGGGCTGGACACCCCCTCTGAGACCCCCAGATCTGCAGGGACCCCCCAGAACACCCCAGACCCCTCAGAGACCCCCGCCTTGTCCTGGGGGGACATGAGGGTGAGAGCCCTAGAGACACCCCCTGACCCCCATAGGGATTCCCCCCAGACCCCCTCAGGGACCCCCAGATACCCCAGAGAGACCCCCAGACCTCCCCAGGGACCCCCAAACCCCTCCAGAGACCACCCCCAGACCCTCTCAGACACCCAGAGGAACCACCAAGCCACCCCAGACCCCCCCAGGGATGCCCACAGGGACCCCCAGACCCCCCCCAGGGACGTTCAGGGACCCCCAGACACTGCGCAGGTCCCCCCAGGGACCCCCCCAGACCTCGGTGGTCCCCTGGAGCTGCCCCAGGACCCTCCAGGCGTCCCTGGCGAACTCCTCGGGGGTCCTGTAGGGGGGACTCAGCTTCTCCTGCAGCTTCGCCCTCATCAGGGTCAGGTCCAGGGCGGGACCCCCCTCCTGTGGCCACCAAACGGGGTCAGGGGCTACCAAACCATGACTGGGGCCACTAAATCCCTGCTTGGGCCTTCAAATGTGCCCTGGGGCTACCAAACCACTGCTTGGGCCACCAAACCCCTCCCCTGAGCATCAAGCTCCACAAGGAGGTCACCAAACCCCAGGAGGCCCTGATGTGTTCATGGTGGTCCCCAGGGCTCAGTAGCCCTCCAGTAGCCCCTGAAGTGTTCATGGTGGTCTCCCATGGCTCAGTAGCCCCCTAGCCCCCCCGGTAGCCCACCACTCACCGCGAGGCCGCGCGGGCGCTGCAGGGCCCTGCAGGGCTCGTGGCACAGCAGCTCCAGCAGCACCAGCTCACACCTCTGGGGGGGGAGAAGGAGGGCAGCCCTGGATCCCCCGAGATCCCTCGGGATCCCCCCGAATCCACTCCCCCAGGACTCACCTGCTGGTCCAGGGGGCTCAGCCGGGGGGGGATTCCCTGGCCCTGGGGGGCCTCGGAGGGCGGGGGGAGCTCCTGGCACAGCGAACACGTCCAGTCGGAGCTGTGGAATGGGGAGCCACTGGATCCAGGGGGAGCCATTGGGAATGGGAGATCCCAGGAGGTTTGGGGCCAGCGACAGGATTCCCACAAGGATCAGGGAAGGGGAAAGAAGCCTCCACAATGTTTGGGCTCAGCGGGGGATTCCCAGAGGGATCAGGGGCAGGAGATCCCACAAGTTTTGGGGTCGCCGGAGGGATTCCCAGAGGGATCACAGACAGGGACCGGACATTCCACAAGGTTTGGGGTCAGTGGGACGATTCCCACGGGGATCAGGGAGGTGACGAGGGGCAGTGGATCCCAGGGAGGTGCCAAAGGTCCCCACAGACTCCGGTGGATCCCGGTGGATCCCGGTTGATCCCAGTGGATCCTGGTGGATCCCAGTGGCTCCCCGGGCGCCGTACCTGGGCACGTCGAGCAGGGCGGGCAGGTGGCACTGCAGGTGGAAGCAGCGCTGGCACCGGTCACACATCACCACGGCCCCGGCGCGGCCGCACACCCGGCAGCTCCACCCCACGGGGACACCCCCCTCCGTGGGGACACCCCCCTCCGTGGGGACACCTTCCGTGGGGACACCCCCCACGGCGGGAGGGGGCAGCAGCCCCACGGGCTTGGTGTCCCCGGGGTCCCCGATGGCCAATTCCTGAGGCTCCTCCTGGGGGAGGGAGGGAGGGAAGGAAAAGGTGAGAGGGGATGTGGGGGGACATGGGGGGGACAGGGGAAGGGGACACAGGGAGGGAACATGGGGAAGAGGGACAAGGGGACGTGAGGAGGGGATGTGGGGACACGGAGGTGGACACTGGAGAGCAACAGGGGGACACGGGGAGGGGACACGGGGGGGCAGGGGGACACGGGGAGGGTACACGGGGAGGGGCAGGATATTAGGAGGGGGCAGGGGGACACAGGGGGACACTGGAGGGGGACAAGGGACACTGGGGTGGCACAGGTGACGCTGCAGAAGGACAGGTGACAATGAAGTGGCACAGGTGACCCCGGGGGTCCGGGGCACACTCACCTTGACGGGGACGTTTCCCTGTGGCCGTGCGCCCTGAGGTGACCCCTGGGGTGACCCCTGGGCCGTCCCCTGCGCTGTCCCCCCCTGCTCGATGACGATGACGCTGAACTGTCCGGCCGAGGGCCC
>NW_020925062.1:0-4354 GCF_003984885.1 Neopelma chrysocephalum
CCGGGGGGCTCAGGGAGGTCCCGGGGAGCTCAGGATGGTCCCAAGGGGTTCAGGGGGTCCCCAGGGGGGTCAGGGGGGTCCCGGGGGACTCAGGGAGGTCCCAGGGGGTCCAGGGCAGTTTAGGGGGTCCCAGGGGTTCAGGGGGGTCCCAGGGGGCTCAGGGAGGTCCTGGGGAGCTCAGAGGGGTCCCAGAGGGTTCGGGGGAGGGGTTCAGGGGGGTCCCGGGGGGTCCGGGCATACCGGGGGGGGCGGCCGCTCCGCTGCAGGAGGTCCCGGCGCAGGAGGGCACCCAGAGCCCCCTGAGGGGGAGGGGACACAGGGGGGTCACCCCCCTGTCACCCCCAGGGGGTCCCATGGGTGGAGGGGGGGAGGGAGGTGGGGGTCCTCACCGCGGTGGGGGGGTGGTCGCAGAGGGGCCGGGCCTGGCGCAGAAGCTCCGCCTCTGGGAGGGGCTCTGGGCTCTGGGGGCGGAGCTTTGGGTGAGGAAGGGGAGGAGGCCAAAGGGGTCCAGGCCCCTCCCTTCCAGGGACAGCCCCTCCCACAATTGTGGCCCCTCCCCCTGGGTGTAGCCCCTGCCCCACCCTCAGCTGTGGCCCCTCCCTTCCAAGGACAGCCCCTCCCACAACCGTGGCCCCTCCCCCGCCCCAGGTGTGGCCCCTCCCCCCTCACCTGTCCCAGGACCACCAGCAGCGCGTGAGCCCCCGAGCGGGGGAGGGGCCGGAACTCGCGGGGGCGGCGCTGGGGGGGGGGGAGGGGTCAGAAATTGGGGGAGGGTCCCGGTGACCCCTCCCCCACACGGGGGGGGCCAGAGGGGTGCCCGGGGTGGGGGAGGGGCGATGATGGGACTCACTTTGGGGGGAGCCGAGGGGGGCTCCGGGTCCCGCCCCTCTGGGGGGGGAGTTGGGGGGAGGCCTTGCTCTGTGGGATGCAAATGAGCATGCAAATGAGCATGCAAATCGCCATGGAGATCAGTATGCAAAGCAGCCTCATCGTACCTGCAGCTGCCCTGGCCCCGCCCACCCCGAGGCCACACCCACCACTAGAGCCCCACCCCCTCCCTGACCCCACCCACCCAGTGCAGACCACACCCCATACCTTGCCCCTGTCTCTTTAGCCACACCTCCTCTTGAAAGGCCACACCCCCTATTGAAAGGCCACACCCCCTGTGCCCCGCAGACACCCCCCTGCTCATCATGAGGCCACGCCCCTTTACCCTAGACCACGCCTTCTCACATGCCCCACCCCTCCCTCCTCCTGCAGGTGTGGGTGGGGCAGTGCCACCCTTAAGCCCCACCCCCTTAACCCCACCCACCAGTGCTGTGACAGTCCCACCCCTTCTCAGGCTCCACCCCCTGATGGAAGCCCCGCCCACCTTCATGGTGCTGGCCACACCCCCTTCCTGAAGCCCCGCCCGCCCCATCGCGCTGCCCTGCCCAGAGCCCCGCCCACCCGCCATGTTGGCCCTGCCCCAAGCCCCGCCCACTCCCATGCTGGCCCCGCCCCTCATAGCGAGCCCCGCCCCCCGGGTCAAGCCCCGCCCACCCATGCGGTGCTGGCGCAGCCGTTGGTCGAGGCGCTCACAGAGGGCGGGGCCAAAGTGCTGCAGGATGGAGGCGGAACGGCCGGAACGGAGCCGCAGCGGGAACCGGGACAGCGAGCGCAGGGCCTGGAACGGGGAAACGGCTCAAAATACACACCTGGGAACCCCAAAATACACCTGGGGAGCCCAAAATACACCTGGGGAGCCAAAGTACACCTGGGGAACCAAAATATACACCTGGGGAGCCAAATGTACACCTGGGGACCCCAAAATACACCTGGGGAGCCCAAAATACACCTGGGGAGCCAAAATATACATCTGGGGAGCCAAAATACATCTGGGGAGCCAAAATACACCTGGGGAGCCAAAATGTACACCTGGCAACTCCAAAATATACCTGGGGAGCCAAAATATACCTGGGACCCAAAATGTACACCTGGGACCCAAAATGTTCACCTGGGGACCCAAAATATCCATCTGGGGACACAAAATGTACACCTGGGGACCCCAAAATGTACCTGGGGAGCCAAAAGATACACCTGGGAACCCAAAATACTCCCGGGAAGCCAAAAATCATCCCCGCAGGGTCCCCAGAAACTGCCCAGAGGGGCCCAAAATCCACCTGGGATCTCCAAAACCCACCCAGAAGACGCCGAAATCGTCCCCCTGAGGACCCTAAAACCCAGTAGGGACCCCGAGAACCTACCTGGGGACCTCAAAATCCACCTGTGGACCCCCAGGGTCATCCAGGGACCCCAAAACCCACCCGGGGACCCCCAAATCAGTAGGCAGGGACCCCAAAACCCCACCAAACCCAGGTGGGGACCCCCTCAAAACAGCCCTGGGACCCCTTCCCCAGACCCACCCTCTCGTAGGTGCCCCTCGCCCACGTGCCCTGGGCCTCGTCCCGCCACTCCCGGAGCCATCGGGCGAACAGGGGGTTGGGGGGGCCGCGGGGGCGGCGGCGGCGCCGGGGGGGACCCCGAGAGGGGTCTCGGGGAGGGTCCGTTGTTGGGAAGGCGGCGGCGGCCATGGTCGAACGTTCCCGCCACTGCCCCGCGGGGCCGCTCTGGCCCGCGCCCGCCGCTCCGGGGAAATGACACTCGTCTGCTCTGGAGGACTCTGCAGGGGCCGCTCTGGGCAGCCCGGAGGATCAATTCGTCTGCTCGGGGAAGGAAGGGGGGCGAGAGGCCGCTCTGGGCAGCCCGGAGGATCAACTTGTCTGCTCTGGAGGACCCGCGGCTGCTCCGGGCTGCTCCGAGACCCCAAATCCTCCCGGGGGAGGGGGGGGGTGTCCCCAAAACCTCCCCCAACCCCCCAAATCCTCCTCCCAATTCTCCCGGGGGAGGGGGGGTGTCCCCAAAACTCCCCCCCCAACCACCTCTCAACGCCCTAAATCCTCCTCCCAAATCCTCCCGGGGGAGGGGTGGGTCCCCAAAACCTCCCCCAACCCCCCAAATCCTCCTCCCAAATCCTCCCGGGGGAGGGAGGGGGTCCCCAAAACCTCCCCCAACCTCCTCCCAACGCCCCAAACCCTCCCCCCAACCCCCAAATCCTCCTGAATGGACATAAATTGTCCCCCCAACATCCTCCCGGGGGAGGGTGGGTTTAAAACCACCCCCCCAATCCCAAATCCTCCCGTGGGGAGGTTAAATCCTCCTCCCAACCCCCCAAATCCTTCTGTGGAGGGTAAATCCTCTCCCCAAATCCTTGGGATGGTGAAACTTCCCCTCGAGCCCCCCCCCCAAATACTCCAGGAGGGGATAATTCCCCCCAATTCCCCCCCCAGGGCAGGAGGGGTCGTTTTTCCAGCACAGCAAAACCTTTATTGTTTAGAAAATCCTTTTAAAAACAAACCGGGGGGGGGAGGAGGGAGGGAAGGGACACCCCCTAAATAACGTGACCTTCCTGTCGGGGGGGGACACACACACACCTCCCAAAATAACACCCATCCCCCGGGGGGGGCACCCCGAAATAACACAGATCCCCCTGTTGGAGGGGGGGGGCACCCCAAAATCCCACCCCAGGGTGGGGGGAGAGGGAGGTGGGACCCCCCTCCCGGGGGGTTTTGGGGTCATAGGGGAGGAGCAGCACCCTGGGGGGGGGGGAGGGCACCCCAAATCGGACTTGGAGGGGGAGGGCAGCACTGGTTTGGGGGTCACACAGGTGAGGGAGGGGCGGGGGGAAGGGGAGGGGGGGGGCGGGGGGGGTTTTGGGGTGCAGGGGAGGGTTTGGGGGTCCCCAGAGCTGGTTTTGGGGTACCCAGGGGAGGCCCCCAACCCACCCAGGGGGTCCCAGGGGGTCTCACTGGCCCCGGGGGTGTCGCAGAGCTGGAACCTGGCGGTGCCTCCTGGGGGGGAGCTTTGGGGGTTCCTGGAGGGTTTGGGGTCTCCAGAGCTGGTTTTGGGGTCCCCAGGGGTGGTTTTGGGGTCCCCAGAGGTGGTTTTGGGGTCCCCAGAAGTGGTTTTGGGGTCCCCAGGGCAGTTTGGGGTACCCAGGGATGGTTTTGGGGTCTCCAGAGGTGGTTTTGGGGTCCCCAGGGGTGGTTTTGGGGTCCCCCTGCCCCTGGCTGTGTCTGGCAGCTGGAATTGCCAGGGGGGAGTTTGGGGGTGCTGTGGGGGTTTGGGGGGGAGAATTTGGGGTTCCCGGTGGCTTTGGGGTATCTGGAGGAGTTTGGGAGTCCCCACAGATGGTTTTGGGGTACTCAGGGGACCCCCCCAACCCCTCTGGGGGGGGTCCCACAGCCCCTGGATGTCCCGGACAGCCAGAATTCGCCGGGAGTTCTGCAGGTGGCTTTGGGGAGGTTTGTGGTGC
>NW_020925063.1:0-2685 GCF_003984885.1 Neopelma chrysocephalum
CCTTTTCCCTGGGAGGAATCTTCATTTTTATGGGGTTTGGGGCGGAGTGGCCGGCACCGTCGGTCCGGGGCTGACCAAAGAGATCAGCAGCCCTTTGGCCAGGACAGAAAGCTGAGGAGCTTTGGCATTGAGGTGCAGTTGGTGGCGCAGCCTGGGCACTCCGTGGGAAACCAGAGCTTTCTGTGCTGGAACATTCTCCCTGGGAGGAATCTTCATTTGGATGGGTTTTGGGGCGGGGGGGGGAGCGGCACCTGCTGCCCGGGGCTGACGAAAGGGATCAGCAGCCCTTTGCCCAGGAAAGAAAGCCTGGGATCTTTATCTTTTGGGTACAGATGGAGGCGCAGCCTGGGCACTCCGTGGGCAACCTGAGCTTTTTGTGCTGGCCCCTTTTCCCTGGGAGGAATCTTCATTTGTATGGGTTTTGGGGTGGGGGGGGCCGGCGTCGGCGACCCGGGGCTGACCAAAGGGATCAGGAGCCCTTTGGCCAGGACAGAAAGCCTGGGAGCTTTGGCTTTTGGGTGCAGTTGGTGCTGCAGCCTGGGCTCTCCGTGGGCAGCCAGAGTTTTCTGTGCTTGCCCCTTTTCCCTGGGAGGAATCTTCATTTGGATGCGTTTTGGGGCGGGGGGGGCCGGCACCGGCGACCGGGGGCTGACCAAAGGGATCAGCAGCCCTTAGGCCAGGACAGAAAGACAGGCAGCTTTGGCTTTGAGGTGCAGTTGGTGGCGCAGCCTGGGCTCTCCGTGGGCAGCCAGAGTTTTCCGTGCTGGCCCCTTTTCCCTGGGAGGAATCTTCATTTGGATGGGTTTTGGGGCGGAGGGGACGCGGTACCATCGGCCCGGGGCTGACCAAAGGGATCAGCAGCCCTTTGGCCAGGACAGAAATCTGGGGAGCTTTGGTTTTGAGGTGAAGTTGGTGGCTCAGCCTGGGCACTCCGTGGGCAGCCAGATTTTGTGTGCTGGCCCCTTTTCCCTGGGAGGAATCTTCATTTGTATGGGTTTTGGGGCGGGGCAGGGCGGGCCGACACCGGAGGCCCAGGGCTGACCAAAGGGATCAGCAGCCCTTTGCCCGGGACAGAAAGCCTGGGAGCTTTGGCTTTTGGGTGCAGTTGGTGGCGTAGCCTGGGCACTCCTTGTGCAACCAGATCTTTCTGTGCTGACCCCTTTTCCCTGGGAGGAATCTTCAATTTTTATGGGGTTTGGGGCAGAGCGGCCGGCACCGTCGGTCCGGGGCTGACCAAAGGGATCAGCAGCCCTTTGGCCAGGACAGAACGCCTGGGAGCTTTGGTTTTGAGGTGCAGTTGGTGGCACGGCCTGGGCACTCCGTTGGCAGCCAGAGCTTTGTGTGCTGGCCCCTTTTCCCTGGGAGGAATCTTCATTTGGATGGGTTTTGGGGTGGGGGGGGGCCGGCACCAGTGATCCGGAACTGACCAAAGGGATCAGCAGCCCTTTGGCCAGGACAGAAAGCCGGTGAGTTTTGGCTTTGAGGTGCAGTTGATGGCGCAGCCAGGGCACAACTTTGGCAGCCAGAGCTTTCTGTGCTGGCCCCTTTTCCCTGGGAGGAATCTTCATTTGGATGGGTTTTGAGGTATGGGGAGCCAGCACCGGCGGCCCGGGGCTGACCAAAGGAATTTGCAGCCCTCTGCCCAGGACAGAAAGCCTGGGAGCTTTGGTTTTGAGGTGCAGTTGGTGGCGTAACCTGGGCACTGCTTGGGCAACCAGAGCTTTCTGTGGTGGAACATATCCCCTGGGAGGAATCTTCATTTGTGTGGGTTTTGGGGTGGAGGGGGCCAGCACCGGCCTCCCAGGGCTGACCAAAGGGATCAGCAGCCCTTTGCCAAGGACAGAAAGCCTGGGAGCTTTGGCTTTGAGGTGCAGTTGGTGACGCAGCCTGGGCACTCCGTGGGAAGCCAGAGCTTTCTGTGCTGGTCCCTTTTCCCTGGGAGGAATCTTCATTCGTATGGGTTTTGGGGCGGGGGGGCCAGCACCTGCGGCCCGGGGCTGACCAAAGGGATCAGCAGTCCCTTGCCCAGGACAGAAAGCCTGGGAGCTTTGGCTTTGAGGTTTGGTTTATGGCGCAGCCTGGGCACTCCGTGGGAAGCCAGACCTTTCTCTTCTGACCCATTTTCCCTGAAAGGAATCTTCATTTGGATGGGTTTTGCGGCGCAGGAGGCCGGCACCTACCGCCCGGAGCTGACCAAAGGGATCAGCAGCCCTTTGGCCAGGACAGAAAGCCTGGGAACTTTGGCTTTTGGGTGCAGTTGGTGGCGCAGCCTGGGCACTCTGTGGGCAGCCAGAGCTTTCTGTGCTGGCCCCTCTTCCCTGGGAAGAATCTTCATTTTGATGGGTTTTGGGACAGGGGGAGCCGGCACCGTCGGCCCGGGGCTGACCAAAGGGATCAGCAGCCCTTTGCCCAGGACAGAAAGCCTGGCAGCTTTGGCTTTGAGGTGCAGTTGGTGACGCAGCCAGGGCACTCCGTGGGCAGCCAGAGCTTACTCTACTGGCCCCTTTTCCCTGGGAGGAATCTTCATTTGGATGGGTTTTGGGGCGGGGGGGGCCAGCACCGTTGGCCTGGGACTGACCAAAGGGATCAGCAACCCTTTGGCCAGGACAGAAAGCCTGGGAGCTTTGGCTTTGAGGTGCAGTTGGTGACGCAGCCTGGGCACTCCGTGGGCAGCCAGAGCTTACT
>NW_020925063.1:2785-7082 GCF_003984885.1 Neopelma chrysocephalum
GGGGGGGGCGGCACCGTTGTTCCGGGGCTGACCAAAGGGATCAGCAGTCCCTTGCCCAGGACAGAAAGCCTGGGATCTTTGGCTTTTGGGTGCAGTTGGTGGCGCAGCCTGGGCACTCCGTGGGAAGCCAGAGCTTTCTGTGCAGGAAAATTCTCCTGGGAGGAATCTTCATTTGTATGTGTTTTAGGGTGGAGGGGGCCGGCATCGGCGGCCCGGAGCTGACCAAAGCGATCAGCAGCCCTTTGGCCAGGACAGAAAGCCTGGGAGCTTTGGCTTTTGGGTGCAGTTGGTGGTGCAGCCTGGGCACTCCGTGGAAATCCAGAGCTTTCTGTGCGGGCCCCTTTTCCCTGGGAGGAATCTTCATTTGGATGGGTTTTGGGGCGAGGTGGGCCGGTACCATCGGGCTGGGGATGACCAAAGGATCAGTAGCCCTTTGGACCGGACAGAAAGCCTGGGAACTTTGGGTTTTGGGTGCAGTTGGTGGTGCAGCCTGGGCACTGCATGTGAAGTAAGAGCTTTCTGTGCTGGTCCCTTTTCCCTGGGAGGAATCTTCATTTGGATGTGTTTTGGGGCGGAGGGGCCAGCACCGTCGGTCCGGGGCTGACCAAAGGGATCAGCAGCCCTTTGCCCAGGACAGAAATCCTGATACCTTTTATTTTGAGGTGCAGTTGGTGGCACAGACTGGGCACTCCTTGGGCAGCCAGAGCTTACTCTACTGGGCCCTGTTCCCTGGGAGGAATCTTCATTTGTATGGGTTTTGGGGCGGGGGGGCCAGCACCGTTGGCTCGGGGCTGACCAAAGCGATGAGCAGTCCCTTGCCTGGGACAGAAAGCCTGCGAGCTTTGGCTTTGACGTTCGGTTTATGGCGCAGCCTGGGCACTCCGTGGGAAGCCAGACCTTTCTCTTCTGACCCATTTTCCCTGGGAGGAATCTTCATTTGGATGGGTTTTGGGGCGGGGGAGGCCGGCACCTACCGCCCGGAGCTGACCAAAGGGATCAGCAGGCCTTTGACCAGGACAGAAAGCCTGGGAGCTTTGGCTTTTGGGTGCAGTTGGTGGCGCAGCCTGGGCTCTCCATGGGCAACCAGAATTTTCTGTGCTGGAAACATTTCCCCGATAGGAATCTTCATTTGGATGGGTTTTGGGGCGGGGGGTCTGGCACCGGCGGCCCGGGGAGGACCAAAGGGATCAGCAGCCCTTTGCCCAGGACAGAAAGCCTGGGAGCTTTGCCTTTGAGGTGGATTTGGTGGCGCAGCCTGGGCCCTCCTTGGACTGTCAGAGTTTTCTGTGCTGCAAACTTCTCCGCGGTAGGATCCGTCACTCGTATGGGTTTTCGGGTGGGGGGGTGCCGGCACTGGTGGCCCGGGGCTGACCAAAGGGATCAGCAGCCCTTTCCCCAGGACAGAAAGCCTGGGAACTTTGGCTTTTGGGTGCAGTTGGCGGCGCAGACTGGGCACTCCGTAGGCAGTCAGAAATTTCTGTGCTGGAAACTTCTCCCCGATAGGAATATTCATTTGTATGGGTTTTGGGGCGGGGGGGGGCGGCACGATCGGCCCAGGGCTGACCAGAGGGATCAGCAGCCCTTTGGTTAGGACAGAAAGCCTGAGAGCTTTGGCTTTGAGGTGCAGTTGGTGGCGCAGCCTGGGCACTCCGTGGGCAGCCAGAGCTTTCTGTGCTGACCCCTTTTCCCTGGGAGGAATCTTCATTTGTGTGGGTTTTAAGGTGGGGTAGGCTGGCACCTGCCGTCCAGGGCTGACCAAAGGGATCAGCAGCCTTTTGCCCAGGACAGAAAGCCTGGGAGCTTTGGCTTTTGGGTGCAGTTGGTGGCGCAGTCTGGGCACTCCGTGGGCAGCCAGAGTTTTCTGTGTTAGAACCTTCTCCCCGGTAGGAATCTTCATTTGTGTGGGTTTTAAGGTGGGGTAGGCTGGCACCTGCCGTCCAGGGCTGACCAAAGGGATCAGCAGCCCTTTGCCCAGGATAGAAAGCCTGGGAGCTTTGGCTTTTGGGTGCAGTTGGTGGCGCAGTCTGGGCACTCAGTGGGCAGCCAGAGCTTTCTGTATTAAAACCTTCTCCCCGGTAGGAATCTTCATTTGGATGGGTTTTTGGGAGGGGGGGGCCGGCACCGGCGGCCCGGGGCTGATGAAAGGGATCAGCAGCCCTTTGGCCAGGACAGAAAGCCTGTGTGCTTTGTCTTTTGGGTGCAGTTGGTGGCGCAGCCTGGGCACTGCTTGGGCAACCAGAGCTTTCTGGGCTGGCCCCTTTTCCCTGGGAGGAATCTTCATTTGGATGGGTTTTGGAGCGGGGGGGCCGTCACCGTCGGTCCGGGGCTGACCAAAGGGATCAGCAGCCCTTTGGCCAGGACAGAAAGACTGGGGGTTTAGTTTTGAGGTGCAGTTGGTGGCGCAGCCTGGGCCCTCCCTGGGCAGCTAGAGTTTTCTGTGCTGGCCCCTCTTCCCTGGGAGGAATCTTCATTTGGATGGTTTTGGGGCGGGGGGGCCGTCACCGTCGGTCCGGGGCTGACCAAAGGGATCAGCAGGCCTTTGGCCAGGACAGAAAGCCTGGGAGCTTTGGTTTTGAGGTGCAGTAGGTGGCGCAGCCTGGGCCCTCCTTGGACTGTCAGAGTTTTCTGTGTTGGAAACTTCTCCCCGGTGGGAACCTTCATTTGTATGGGTTTTGGGGCGGGGGGCAGGCACCGGCATCCCGGGGAGGACCAAAGGGATCAGCAGCCCTTTGGCCAGGACAGAAAGCCTGGGAGCTTTGGCTTTGAGGTGAAGTTGGTGGCGCAGTCTGGGCACTCCGTGGGCAGCAGAGTTTTCTGTGTTAGAAACTTCTCCCCGGTAGGAACCGTCACTCGTATGGGTTTTCGGGTGGGGGATGCCGGCACTGGTGGCCCGGGGCTGACCAAAGGGATCAGCAGCCCTTTCCCCAGGACAGAAAGCCTGGGAACTTTGGCTTTGAGGTGCAGTTGGTGGCGCAGCCTGGGCACTCCGTAGGCAGCCAGAGCTTTCTGTGCTGGAACATTCTCCCCGGGAGGAATCTTCACTTGGATGGGTTTTTTGGTGCGGGGGGCCGGAACCTGCCACCCAGGGCTGACCAAAGGGATCAGCAGCCCTTTGGCAAGGACAGAAAGCCTGGGAGCTTTGCCTTTTGGGTGCAGTTGTTGGCACAGCCTGGGCACTCCGTGGAAATCCAGAGCTTTCTGTGCTGGCCCGTTTTCCCTGGGAGGAATCTTCATTTGGATGGGTTTTTGGGCGGGGTGGCTGGCACCGTCGGTCCGTGGCTCATCAAAGGTATCAGCAGCCCTTTGGACCAGACAGAAAGCCTGGGAGCTTTGGTTTTGAGGTGCAGTTGGTGGCGCAGCCTGGGCATTCTGTAGGCAGCCAGAGCTTTCTATGCTAGCCCCTTTTCCCTGGGAGGAATCTTCATTTGGATTCGTTTTGGAGCGGGGGGGGCCGGCACCGGTCTCCCCGGGCTGACCAAAGGGATCAGCTGCAATTTACCCTGGATAGAAAGCCTGGGAGCTTTGGTTTTGAGGTGCAGTTGGTGGCGCAGTCTGGGCTCTCCGTGGGCAGCCAGAGCTTTCTGTGCTGGCCCCTTTTCCCTGGGAGGAATCTTCAGTTGTGAGGGGTTTGGCGCGGGGGCGGCCGGCACCAATGATCAGGAACTGACCAAAGGGATCAGCAGCCCTATGGCCAGGACAGAAAACCTGGGAGATTTGGCTTTTGGGTGCAGTTGGTGACGCAGCCTGGGCAGTCCGTGGGCAGCCAGAGCTTTCTGTGCTGGAACATATTCCCTGGGAGGAATCTTCATTTGGATGGGTTTTGGGGTAAGGGGAGCCGGCACCGGCGGCCCGGGGCTGACCAAAGGGATCAGCAGCCCTTAGGCCAGGACAGAAAGCCTGGGAGCTTTGGCTTTGAGGTGCAGTTGGTGGCACAGCCTGGGCTCTCCGTGGGCAGCCAGAGTTTTCCGTGCTGGCCCCTTTTCCCTGGGAGGAATCTTCATTTGGATGGGTTTTGGGGCGGGGGGGAGGCGGTACCATCAACCCGGGGCTGACCAAAGGGATCAGCAGCCCTTTGGCCAGGATAGAAATCTGAGGAGCTTTGGTTTTGAGGTGCAGTTGGTGGCGCAGCCTGGGCACTCCGTGGGCAGCCAGATCTTTCTGTGCTGACCCCTTTTCCCTGGGAGGAATCTTCATTTTTATGGGGTTTGGGGCGGAGCGGCCGGCACCGTCGGTCCGGGGCTGACCAAAGAGATCAGCAGCCCTTTGGCCAGGACAGAAAGCTGAGGAGCTTTGGCAT
>NW_020925063.1:7182-8200 GCF_003984885.1 Neopelma chrysocephalum
CCTTTTCCCTGGGAGGAATCTTCATTTTTATGGGGTTTGGGGCGGAGTGGCCGGCACCGTCGGTCCGGGGCTGACCAAAGAGATCAGCAGCCCTTTGGCCAGGACAGAAAGCTGAGGAGCTTTGGCATTGAGGTGCAGTTGGTGGCGCAGCCTGGGCACTCCGTGGGAAACCAGAGCTTTCTGTGCTGGAACATTCTCCCTGGGAGGAATCTTCATTTGGATGGGTTTTGGGGCGGGGGGGGGAGCGGCACCTGCTGCCCGGGGCTGACGAAAGGGATCAGCAGCCCTTTGCCCAGGAAAGAAAGCCTGGGATCTTTATCTTTTGGGTACAGATGGAGGCGCAGCCTGGGCACTCCGTGGGCAACCTGAGCTTTTTGTGCTGGCCCCTTTTCCCTGGGAGGAATCTTCATTTGTATGGGTTTTGGGGTGGGGGGGGCCGGCGTCGGCGACCCGGGGCTGACCAAAGGGATCAGGAGCCCTTTGGCCAGGACAGAAAGCCTGGGAGCTTTGGCTTTTGGGTGCAGTTGGTGCTGCAGCCTGGGCTCTCCGTGGGCAGCCAGAGTTTTCTGTGCTTGCCCCTTTTCCCTGGGAGGAATCTTCATTTGGATGCGTTTTGGGGCGGGGGGGGCCGGCACCGGCGACCGGGGGCTGACCAAAGGGATCAGCAGCCCTTAGGCCAGGACAGAAAGACAGGCAGCTTTGGCTTTGAGGTGCAGTTGGTGGCGCAGCCTGGGCTCTCCGTGGGCAGCCAGAGTTTTCCGTGCTGGCCCCTTTTCCCTGGGAGGAATCTTCATTTGGATGGGTTTTGGGGCGGAGGGGACGCGGTACCATCGGCCCGGGGCTGACCAAAGGGATCAGCAGCCCTTTGGCCAGGACAGAAATCTGGGGAGCTTTGGTTTTGAGGTGAAGTTGGTGGCTCAGCCTGGGCACTCCGTGGGCAGCCAGATTTTGTGTGCTGGCCCCTTTTCCCTGGGAGGAATCTTCATTTGTATGGGTTTTGGGGCGGGGCAGGGCGGGC
>NW_020925064.1:0-49016 GCF_003984885.1 Neopelma chrysocephalum
GGGGGGGAGACAGGATAAGGCTTTTAGAGAAGGAAGTCCAGGGACACTGGGGTCCCGGAGTGTTCTTAACAATGCATTATGGCAGAGAGCCGTGGTCTCTTACCCAAAGGGCAGCCTATTGGGTAGGAGACTTAGACTCCTTGGAGAGGGGAGAACCCATCTCTATGCCCACTCCAACATTGGATAAACTCACTGAGAGTGTGCAAAAGGCAACTTGCCTCCAATTAGCACACGAGAGGCATCTTGTACCCCATCAACCCTCTCCCATGTTGTTGCTTGCTAACCCGGTTAGAATGAACCCCTTGATTAAAGGACTACCTGACTCATTAAAGCCTTATGCAATCCAATTGCAATGTCGGCTTAGAACTGCTTGCATGGGAAGACTGCAAGCTGGACCTGGTCTTACGTGGGGGGGGAAATAGCAGAGAAGTTAGTAACCTATGGCAGATGGGTAGGATTTGTGGCAAATGAAGTGAAGAACCACACTTCCGTCTTGTCCTGGTTAGAACGGCTGGGACCAATTCATCCCTGGATGGGTGTAACCCAAAACTGTGTATTCTATAGCCTCCATGCCATTTCCCAAAAACTGCTGTCAGTAGAGGCCTGCAAGGTGGGAAGATGTTCCTGTACCCTTTTATGGAATTCCCTGCTCTGATATCCTTATATGGAATTCCCTGCTCTGATACCCTTATATGGAAGAGGGACTGAGCATCCGCATGCCCTTTTATGGAATTCCCTACTCTGAGGGAGGGACTGAGCACTCCCGCCTGAACTGGAGAGTATATAACTGGGAGTTTCAGAGCCTTGAGGCTCTCTCGTGGGATCCAGAGGAAGACTCCAGACCACTGCCTTCAACTAGACTGAGACCACCACCCTCGACTGGACTGCAATCACCACTTCTGACCAGACTGCAGCAGCTCTCCCACCAGCAGGTTTATTCCCTCTCCCTTTGCTTTGGACTCGGGGGTGGGCCAAGGTACACCACTCTTGTTCATACCCTAGGGTGCTGGTTTATACATTTGGGTTTTGTGGGTTAAAACCAATTGTCTGTCTGTATAATTGTACTTATTGCATTATTTTAATAAATTGTTATTCTGACTTATAAATCTCTCTTTTGAATTGAGTTCATTTTCCCTTGCTGGTTAACTTTTAAACCAGCACACGTCTGAAGGGCGGAGCTGAGGTAAAAGCCTTCTGTGGTTGTTTACTTTGGCTGAATGTAGGGGGCCTGTCCCAGGGATGTAGGGGGTGCATTCTGGGTCTTGAAGTCCCTGGACAGCGTACTGGCACATGGGCAGTGTGTGTCCTGCTGTCATTGGCCAGGTGGGTCACATCCCCCCCCCGAGGATATATAAAGGGGGCATTTTCCTTTAAACAAAGATTCGGCTGCTTGCCATCTGAGCTGCTGGGTCGTGTTTTATCATATTACATTAATAAGTCACAAATGGCGCCCTTGACATAGGGCAGATCCCTATATTAGGGAACAATAGAGAATGCCTTGCAACAAGGTAAAATTCAGTAGCATTCGGATGGGTTTGTTTTAAAAACTTGGAACGCTTTTCTCCGAAAAAAAAGCCAGATGACATATACCAAGCTATGAGCAGGCAGAGAAGGTCTTTAAAGAAAGGACATCGGATACCAGTGCAAAAAGACGACTGGGATGTCGTGCAGCAGGTGACTGCATGGGAGCTCCGAAAATCTAAGTATTGTGCACATGAGAGACCTGGCAGAGTAAAGCTTTGAAAGAAAGAAAAGCTAAAGCTGAAGAGAACTTGAGGTAAGAAGCCAGCATGGGAAGTTAAAATTCAAGGGAAAGGATAGAAATAACTAGATCAGGATTCCTGCTAAGCAGAATCCTTAGTGTGACTGCTTGGAAAAAATTTGGAGAGACTGCTCGAGAGAAAGCAGAGATAGAAGATGTGGACACTTAAAAAATCTCACAAAGAAACTGGTCCATGGAGAAAAACCTTAAACCTCCTGTTTCCCCCACGAACCCTAATAGACAAAGGACTCCCCCAGTCACGGGGAGCAGAAAGGGGGTGGGAGAGAGCCGCGTGCAGGGAGAGAGCCGCATGCAAACCTAAAGGACCCGAAAACAAAGGACTTGGGCTGGGTTTTTACGTGGGCACAAGCGAGCACATGGCATGGACCGTGTGGTCGTTGGAGAGAGACAGACCTTGGGTCCACGAGGCATTGCCGAGCTGCAGCCACGCCGCGACTTGGGAGTTGCCATCTTACCTACATCCAGCTTATCGAGTGTCCCAGCTTGAGGAAGCGTGCTTAAAACATGTTATTCCGGTAAGCAGTGAACCAACAGAGGACACTGGGGGGAATTGAATTTGCCCCCTCCGAAAAAAGATAAATACTTGTGCAGCACAGGGTCAGAGCGCTGCCACTGTGCCTGCTGCCTCTGTGCTGCTGAGGAGGTCTGTTGGACCTGCCGACGCGATTGCTGCGCCGAAGGGATTTATCTCCGAGAGAGAGTTCAAGGTGATTTTTCTCCGAGAAGAGAGAGAATTTGAAGATTTATCTCCGAGAGAGAGAGATTTTGCAGTGATTTCTCTCCGAGAGAGAGAGTTGGACCCGTGGGCCGACGCACAGGGGAGACGGCGCCCGATGAAGCTTTGAGAGCAGTGGAAGTTCTGCTAGGTCCAGACCTGAGATTTATTGACGCCTCGTTAGGTAAGCTATCGGGGCGAGCCATAGGGAACAAAAATTGTAATAATGGGACAAAACATGCAGCTGCAGCAGCTGCCTTGCCGTAAAGAACAAAGCTATCAGTCAGCCATAGTGTTATAGTCAAAAGAGAGCAAACTCTTTTGAAGTTTGTATAAAAGTTTTATTTAAGGCAAATGAGCAAAACAGCGCTGGGCGTCCGGGGATCTCCTGCCCCACCAATGGTCCGCAAGTTCAATAAGTTTCAGTTTGTCTTTTATAGGTTTATAGCTTCCTGTTTCCCCCAGGGTCTCCTCCTGGTTTTTTTTCTTTCTTCATTATCAGTTCAGTCTGCGCAGGCTCTGTTCTTGTTGCTAGGGACCCCTTCTTCCCTGTTTCGTTTCTTTCTTATCAGCTCTGTCTGTCATCTTCTTCTTATCAACTCTGTCTGCGCAGACTCTGTTTTTGTTGCTAGGGGCCCCTTCTTCCCTGTTTCATGTCTTCCTTGTCAGACCCTGCTCTTGTTGCTAGGGAAATCTCTTTCTACATATATATCTAAGATCTACGGGTAACATAATAGAATATAACTCGTCATGATAACATAACATTACAGTTTGCAATTACAGTATTACAAATGTAATTTGATAAGCAAATTATCTCTTTTTGTCTTTATTGACTATCACAATAGTGACTACATTTCACATAGGAAGATAAGCAGGTTGCTAGCGTCCTGAAACTGTAACGAACTGTTTCTACCTTTAAAAGATCGCGCTTCTGAAAAACCCATGCCTCCAAGCCAGAAAATGTAGAAAAACCTAGCAATTTATCCCCAGAGGCAGAAAAGAAAGAGTGACCCCTCCCCTCCATTGCTGCCGGTGCGAGAATTTTCAACTGCGTAGTCATGTAATGGTGTCGGCGCCGTGCCGAGGGGGGAGCAGTGCATCGCTACCCGACACACGCCGCCCTGACCGAGCCATGGGGGACCGAACCGTGACTCACTGCCCAACCTGCTAGGTTCCCCCTCCGATTGAGACCTTCCATCCTGGCTCACACACAGTGCCGCCACTGCAGAAAAAACAGTTTTTCCACTGGATGACTCAGCCGAGAAAACAACTAAGGAGAGAAATTCAAATCGAGACGTGCAGGCAAATGGAGCAGGGCAGAAACAAACTAGAGAGCGAACAAAGGGGTGGCGAAACCGAGTTGAGTGCCGCGGCCCGTCAGTGGGGGCCGGGCGGAGGACAAGAGGGGAGCCCGTCCTTGTACGAGCCATCAGACTTAAGAGTCGGCACCCACCTTCTTTTCTTTCCTTTTCGCAACCTGAGTTACCTATTCTTTGTTCATGTGCTAGTTAACTGTTTCAGTTTCACAGTGTGTGTAAGGCAAAACACATACGATGTGCAACAGTTTTAAAAAGTTCTCACAGACCCTGCGGAGACGGCCCGCGCCACTCGCAAGCGGGGGGGGGAGAGAGGGGGGGTGCAGCCGGGCGTAGAGCGGCTGACAGCGGCGTGCGGTGGGAACGCGCTGAAATGGCAGAATGGCGCAGGGCTGGCAGTCCCGCTACCTGCGGTGAAGAATTCCAAAGTCTGTGTGTGCGTGGGGAAATGGTTTTCCACCGGAGCTGAGCGGAGGTGGTGCCAGGCACAGCTGTGCCTACCTCCTCTCCCCTTTTCCCCCCGTGCAGACAGCCGTGCAGCACCTTTCGTTATTCTGTGTCTTACAGACAAGTCTTTACAGATTGCTAGAAAAGGTTTTGCGTAGACTAATTTAGTAAAATGCCTGGTTCCAAGATATTTGACAAAGGCAGTTTTTGCCCGAGAGAAAAAAAAAAAGGAAAATTGGGCCATTTTAGCCTGAGATTTCCACCTTTGTGGGGAGAGAGATAAGATCTAAAGAGATAATACAGAGAATTGCCTAGCAACAGACAGCCTTTCAAATTTAAACTGTTGCTTAGTAATTGAATAGAGAAAATCAAAATCTTTTCTACCTTTTATAACAACAAGCAAGAAACAAACCATGTAAACTTCTTTGATAACCTTGATGTTTCTGTTCTCTTCTCAGTAGAACATAGACCAGAAAGACTGAGAGGTGGAAATTGTTTCTTAGTCAATTTTTTTTAATGCAGATTGTTGCTGAAAACCAGAAAACATTCTGAAAAACTCGAGTGCTTTCAGAACTGTGAGGTTTTCTAAGAAAGAGTATAGATGCTCTTTCACCCAAAGATATTTTTCTGGAAAAGATAACAACACCAACAACAAACTCTAAAATAGAACACAACTGACTATTAGTTACAGCCTTGCATTGATTTGTTTAGGTTTATTACATTTGGGGATTCAAAAGACAAATTCTGCCTTACTCAGATTCTGTGAAATACAAATATGCGTAATTTTGACGGTTTCTAAAATTGTCTTAAACTGTATCTGTTCTAGTCTCTGTGCTAAGCAGCAGAGGTGTGTCCTTGTTATCAAGTGACAAGCTTAGACCAGAACTGTTGCTGCTTTGCCAGGAAGCATCCCTGATCCCCTGTATGCTCCTATAAGCAAGACCCTGGTTTGAAGCAACCCGAGTGAGTTTTGCTGTAGCTTTATTTAAATTGCTAAAGTTGGAAGTTGCTAAATGTTGTTTGCAGTTGTTAAATTCTTAAATGCATCTATGTAAGTTAAACTGTTATAACTATTTTGTTTAAGTAATGTGTTTAGGGTTTTCAAGCATTCCTATTCTTCATTACTTAATACATACAAATATTCTCAGAATATTATGTTATCCCAGAAAAGTATAAAATATCAGCAAATACTCAGAATTTGCTGCTTATAAATCCTAGCTGGTCATATCATTTCAGAGGCTGGGTGATGTGAGAAATAAAGAAGCGGTTTTATTACAAGCAAATGAATTAAACAAATCACTAACGTAGGAGTTTTTCTTTACTAACCTGTGATAGTCAATAAAGACAAAAAGAGATAATTTGCTTATCAAATTATATTTGTAATACTGTAATTGTGAACTGTGATGTTATGTTATCATGACGGACTATATCCTATTATGTTACCTCTAGATTTTAGATATCTATGTAGAAAGAGATTTCCCTAGCAACCACAGCAGAGCCTGTCAAAGAAGACATAAAACAGGGAAGACAAGGCCCCTAACAACAAAAACAGTCTTAGCAGACACAATCTGATAAGAGGAAGGAGGCGGTCAGACCTGATAAGAAAGAAGATGCCAGGAGGAGCTGATAAGAAAGACAAGAAATAGGGAAGAGAAGATCCCTAGCAACAAGGACAGAGCATGCGCAGAATGAACTGGTAACAAAAAACCCAGGAGGGGACTCGGGAGTTATAAAAGAAAAACTGAAACTTATTGAATTTGCAGACCGTTGAGGGGGCAAAAGACCCCGTCCGCCCAGCGCTCCTTTGCTCATTTGCCTTAAATAAAACTTTTGTAAAAACTTTAAAAGAGTTTTGCTCTCGTTTACCGATAACAATCCTATAAGGTGTATCGCGGAGTTGTAAGACGCCAGATTCAGCCTGGAACCGGTGTCAGGGAAACATGCAAACGGGAATAGGGAACTGTAAAATGAATATTGGTAAGGAAACCCCTTATACCACATGACTGGTCCTGGAAGCTGCCATGCTTCTGGACACTCCACTTCCCAGTACGACACAGCCAACCAGGAAGAGGGGAACGCCTCTTCTATGACGTAAACGGGGTTGAACCTTGAGAATGTTTAAAAAGCGGGACTTTTGAATTGGAGGGTGTGTTCCTGGGAATCCTGCATGCCTAGGACACCCAACGCGTGTTGTAATTAATTTTTCCTTTTCGTTTTATTCCTTTTGTTTTGCAAACCTTTGCCATCTTTCTAAATTTAATAAATGAGATTTTTCTCACAATTTTGGGGGCTCGTCCGGGATTCCTGCCTGCCGACCACAGCTGGGGGTGCCAAGACCCCCTGGAAAGCGCGTTCTGCCCTGATTTTGGTGGCCCAGGAGGCTTTGTACCCTCGCCAGGGTCGGTCGTGGCAAAGACCCGAGAGGAACGTCTGTAGAACAAAAGGAAGCGAAAAGAATCCCGGTCGGTATACAAATTAAAACTTTGGAGCCCTTAAAACTGTGCACAGAATCCAGTAAGGAACTAACAATCTTTAAATTCTACTGGACGGGCTGGGTGAAATGTGTGTGTGTGTGTATATATGTGTGAATATAAATGAAAGTGCTGGCCGACAGGGTTGGCCCGAAGCGGAGCGGCGGGGTTGGCCCAGGGGCCAGGAATGAGTGGCGCTGAGCAGCGACGCTGGGCCGGGACCGGGGCCAAGCGGCGTGGCGGGCAGCGGCGCCGCAGGGGCCAAACCGGCCGGGGGGCTGAGCAGCGCAGCAGCATCGGTTGGCACGGTGCTTGCGGGAGCTTTAGAGTCCGGTGGCATGTGCATGGGGGAAACGATGACAGCCGGGAGTCCGGCGGTGTGTGCGAACGCGTAAAGTGCCGGCCAAAGGCGCGCCGATACACTAAAGTGAAAAGCGGCGCCTGCGGACCATCTACACGGACCCGCGGGGAGCGGGAGCGAGTGGCGCTGGCTGGGTGCAGTAGAGCCAGGCGGTTGCTGCGAGCGCAGCGGGGCGGGAACTGGCGGAACGGCCAGGGTCGGACCAAGGGGGGGGCCCGTGAGCGAGCGGCGCCAGGTGGCGAAGTGCTCTGGGCAGCGGCGGAGCAGAGCGGAGCGGTGCGCTGTGTGTGTCCCCGGTGGGGCCGGGGCAGTGGAACTTTTACTGCCTTTGTTTAGAGGGGTGTCCACGTGCTCCGGAGGAGCGGGGATGGCGGCGCGCTCCGGCAGGGAGCGGACCGGTGCGCCTGTGTGTCCCCGGTGGGGCCGGGGCAGTGGAACGGTTGCTGCCTTGGTTTAAAGAAGTTTTCCTGCAGGGGCCCTCCCCCGGCCAGCCCCTGGGCAGGAAATTCCTGCAGACTTTTTCCCACAGCCTCTGGGACAGGGATTCTCCTGTGATTCAAATTCAGTATTCTTTTGGATTTCTACAAGTGTGTGTAATTTTTTTAATTAATTACAATGGGAGTTGCGGGAAGTAAAACAACTATAAAAGGGAGGGGAAAGAAAAAATCAGAGAAAATACCTAACATTCCCCAAGACTCCCCCTTAGGTAGAATGTTAGAGACATGGGATGAAGCAAGATGGACTCGAAAAAAAAATAAAGCAACCATGATACAATTGTGAATATATGAATGAACAGAAGTACCAATAAAATCAGATTACCTTATTTGGCCCCAATTTGGCCCTTTTGACAGCTGTATTTGTCAAGTCCTTAATAACCACGTAAATGGAAAAACCATTTAACCAAGTTTACTGGACCGTTTTGGGAAAGAGTCCATGGGAAGCATGTAAAGTGGTTAAGTTCAGAAATGCGGCGGGAACATCCTGCCAAAAAGACAGTGAATTTTGGTGTGAGAGCTGTTGGGATACCTGTTGGTAGCAGAGATGGACTTAGCAAGTGGAGATCTGGTGGCAATAGTGCCTCAAAGGAGGAATTGGGGGTCGAGCTTTTGTTTTAAAAAGGAAAATTGAGTGTAGATCCCAAGGTGTGTATAAGCATATTGGCTAGAGTGAAGTCTGCAAAAAGCGAAAGAGATAATATGATGAGCAAAGTATCGCCTGAATGCCTGGTGGCAAATGGTTTTAACAGCAAATTTGAAAGAATTATTTTGAGCTTGCCCACTAGCTCTCATCTGAGTGAGAAGCCCAATGCAAGATGAGAGTAGTAGCTGGGGCAAACCTGTTCCAGTAAAAGTGACTGAAATTAATGTTTAGAACAAAAATAACAATTACTACCTTGTTGAAAAGTGTTAAAGAAATGTCTAAAGAAATATCTGAAACTTAAAGTAACTTGAAAGCAAGTTCTTTTACAGCAACTAAGAAGCAACCAACCCTGAAAAACAACCTTCAGTGAAAGAAGTGGAGCTCCCAGTTCAAGAAACGAGCCATCGATGCAAAAGTCAATAGTGTAAATGCAGACCAAACCGTAAGAGCAAAATGCGAATCATGTTGTTGTTTGTCTGTTAAAATAGACTTGTATTCTATACTAAAATGTATAGTATAAAAACCGTTTCTCAACAGTCAGTCAAACAGCAGCAGAGCCTTAGAGCCTGATCAGCCAACCTACAAAACCACCCAATAGAGCGACAGAGGGCAAGACCAGATTAGCCCCTGTACTTTCCACGAAAAAAAAAGCTTTTAAACGGCAACTTAGAGAGAAGGCTCAGAAATGGAGAACCCATGTGCCAGTTCAGAACTCATATACTATTTGTTTGGGAGCCTGCATGCCGTTTAAGACTCTGTGTGCTGTTTTTCAGTTTATCTAGTGGTTTACAATTTATCTGGTGATTTTCAGTTCGTCTGCTGATTCGAAATTTGCGTGCAGTGTGTGAACCAGAACTTGTGTGACTCAGTGAATTGTTTCTGTTTCAGAATTTGTATGCAGTGAGTAAGTTGAAGCTTGTGTATCTAGATAAATTATTCCAGGAGGTTGGTGAGTGTGGTATGCATGAAATATACCTTTAGATGTTTGGTGTAGTTGCTGCGAGAGAAGTTTTCTCGTTGACTTGTAGTATTGACTCTATAGGTGCAGCAAGTCACTGTCTTGAGTGCTGCAGAGAGAGTTTTCTTGTTTTGATACTAACTGTAATTAGCACTTATAAACACCTTAGTGTCTAGTGAAATAACATTACAAAAAGACATCATCTTACTGTAGAACAAAGTGAGATCTCTAGTTCATAGAAAAAGTCACCAATAAAGAAATTAGTAAAATAAATACAAGCTGAGCTTGGAGAACAAGATATAAACTCAAAAGATAGATTTACATTTCACAGTGGAATTAAAACGTAATAATTACAAATACATTACCTCTTTATATGAAGCATTGCCAACTAAATAATACAGTTATCACAAGAGAAAACTTATGCGGGCAAAGAATATAATAGCTCTCACCAACCATTAAAAAGAACATAGTAGAGGGAAAGACCAGATTGGCCTCTGTACCTGCCACAAAGAAGATCTTTTACCCTGCTGTTGGCTGCAAACCAATAGGCAATGGGGAGTGGAGGCACATGTCATACTGGACCTCTGCTTACTATAATAGTATTACAACTAATAATTATTACAGTTGAGAGCAACTATCCAAAATGTTACCACAATGCTTATTATAAAGAAGCTTTACATCAATTAGAATGAAGTGTTTGCAAAAATGAGAACCCCCTTTTTCACAATCAGTCAAAAATACCCCCTATACTTAACCGAATACACAAAATTCAGAGTTACTGCCCCACCAACAAACCCAAAGCAAAGCAGAAAAAGTCAAGTGAAGTTTTTCTTATTAGGAACTATCTCTGAATTATTGTTTCCACCCTGCTTAATCCCATATTTTATGAGATTAATTTCTAGTGTTGTCCAAAGAATACAATGTGCTACTATGCCAATGGATCCAAAGACCACTAGAACCAGAAGCCTGAGAATCCAGAACATCATGATCTCGTGGCCAGCCCTCAGACAAATGAAAGCAGTGGACAAAACACAAGATATAATAACCGAATAGGAGTAAACCCAGAAAGCCTAAGGACAATCCACAAAAAGCTTATAATAAAACCATGAATAAAAAAAAAAAGGGGGATTGTGAGAAATAAAGAATCGGCTTTATTACAAGCAAATGAATTAAACAAATCACTAACGTAGGAGTTTTTCTTTACTAACCTATAGGGCGTATCGCGGAGTTGTAAGACGCCGGATTCAACCTGGAACTGGTGTCAGGGAAACATGCGAACGGGAATAGGGAACTGTAAATGAATATTGGTAAGGAAACCCCTTATACCACATGGCTGGTCCTGGAAGCTGCCGTGCTGCTGGACACTCCACCTCCCAGCACGACACAGACAACCAGGAAGAGGGGAACGCCTCTTCTATGACGTAAACGGGGTTGAACCTTAAGAATGTTTAAAAAGCGGGACTTTTGAATTGGAGGGTGTGTTCCTGGGAATCCTGCATGCCTAGGACACCCAACACGTGTTGTAATTAATTTTTCCTTTTCGTTTTATTCCTTTTGTTTTGCAAACCTTTGCCGTCTTTCTAAATTTAAAAAAATGAGATTTTTCTCACAGGTGAGACTGCTTAAGTCTGAAAGTACGTGACTGTTCTCCAGTTTCATGTTTTGCATCCAGAGAGGCAGAAATCTGCCCTATGAATTACTGTGAATCCTTACATTAGAAAGGTAGAAGTTTCAATTTCAAAAATGCTGTTCAAATCCCAAGCTATGTGTGGCTTGATAACAGAAAAGTAAAGGATACAAAACTATATTTAATCCAATTATGCAAATAAAACCCTTATCAAAATCAGTAATCCCATCCTCTGAAGGATTTCCATATGCTGGAATTTCGAACAGCCAGTTGTTTCTTCATAATGAAAACTGACACTTATCAACCTGCTCAATTAATGCCTTGCTACTTGCTTTTATCAAAATTACAGTGACCTTCCTGAAATTCAGTGCTTTGCTTTATGATAGGAGAGAATTGTTCTGCAGTACAACCTGATAAAATGCTGCTCAAAATGATAAAAACAGAGTAAAAGTAAATACAGAAGTTAGAGACCTAAAGAAGCTGAGTTAAAACTAAATGTGATTGTGCTAACCAATGTTATTTGAGAAGCAGGGTTGAAGAATGCTCCAGAAAAATTTCATAAAACCAAGCCATAGAACCTATCTCCTACGGAAAGAATTATACTGCAAAGAATTGTCACTAAGCCTTCAGCTTCAAAAAAACCTGTGAAATTACCCACAATAACCACTTAAAACTGACTAAACTATTAATAACAAACTTGTAAGTTTTTTATTAAAGGTGAAGAACAACTAAAAGAAGCAGATGAACAAGGGCCGAGAGTTAACTACATCCCAGACATCAGAGACAACGTGGACTGACTTCTCACAGAAGACGCTGAATTTCAAGCTGTATTAGCAGACTGTAATAGTGACTTATCTATTCATTTTTCTAGGTACTGACTATAGACAGAAATCATGCGTTGCTGCCAATTACACATTACTCACGTAACTCAAACATTGGTTTAACTTCTGTAAGGACAAGTAATGTTGTAATTTGCTGTTTTTCCAAAGCTAAAACAATTCTTGCAGGTTGGAGTGCATGTCACGTTGCAGACATCCGGCATAAATCTCTAAAAGTTACAGCATTATACTCAGTGAAAGGGAGTATGAATCTCTTTAACAGAATTATTTGCAATGTGCTGCATGAATTCTAATAACTGTTTTGTTTTCCTTTAGTGACTATTGCTGTGAAACTTCTCTCGATATGCCTAATATAAATGTTCAGAGATTCTTATTCAGTATTAACACTGTTGAGTAGATAATCCCATGATAACGTATTGTACAGGCTAATTTAATCCATATTTGATACAATATCCCTTCAGTTCAGTCAGGATGCAAATTATGAATAACTAGGTTCAGGAGGTGAAATACCATTTGTTTTGATTTGCAGCTCTTACAGCATGTTGCTAAAAGATGAACAAAAATATAAAATTAGATGATGTGCTAATAGAATAACATAACCCTGAATTTTACACATGAATAGAAATTACTTTATAGAGCACTTCATTCCATACAAAATTTCTAATATCTTTTTTAATTAATGTTAAAAGTGGAAGTAAGGATAATTCTTCTAATGAGAAAATAGATGTTAGTGCCTTAAAGATTAAATTTCAGTAAGCTACAAACATGTCCCACCTATCTCAAGGATAAATAAGACTTTTAAGTACTGACTTTACATAAAAGATAGAATACATATGACTTGAGCATTGCAATTTCAGAAATTTTCACTAAAATAACTGTCCCTTTTTAACTTTGTTTTATAGTGAAGAATGTGATACAATAATATTCAACTACAAACAGAAGCTTTAACTTATTTACCTTTTGTTTTAACCTACAGGGACCAGCTGTAGGACTAGTAGTGCAGTATTGTTCGCTGTCTGTGTAAAGGGACAAAAACTCACGTTTATACTTAAATTACTGATGTTTAAAAACTCCTGAGATTTTTATTATTCAAACAGTTCTTTAACTCATTGCAGTTAAATTCTAAAGTTTAAATTGTTGGTTTTTTCCCTTTTTGCCCTTCTATATGTCTGCTTACTGAAAGAGTAATTAAGAGTAATTCAAAAAATTTAATCCTAATCCAGGTTACTGTAGTCCTGTGATTGCAAACTAAACCTTCTTTCTTTCCCTTTCCCCCTTCCTGGCACCACATTTGTGTCTCCCTACAGCAAACTCATTGAGGAAATCTTTTCAACCAAATAATAAGGTTTTTTTGTATAACTAGATCAACCGTGTGGCCTGAGTATCAAGATTACGTTGTCTCCACAGTGAACTGACTTAAACACTTATACAAATAAGCCCACAGGACAAGTGGAAGTAAAAATAAGATCAAGTAGCATATATAACACATGATGTGTAATTTCTCTTGATGTTCCTTAATCATCTCCTTTAGAATGCTCTGTATGTAATACTGTCTTCTTAACTTTGACTTAACTGGAAGTTAGTACCCAAAATGAAATAGCATCAATAACAGATAATAGTTATAACAGTGGAACTTAGGTTATGAAACAAATTAAGTGCATTTCAGTTAGAAATTAAAAGTGTACGGGCATTACTTTCTTATGTTCTTTTTGCTTGAATGACATTGTTTCTATTGTATTGCATAGAAAAATCAAATTACTGCAAGATGCAATATGCAGAAATTACTCACCAGTGTTATATCTTTAACTTTATTAGCCTTTAGTATTCTAAACAAAACTAACTCACTCATAGAACAAGTTATTATCAAGAAAGCATTTTACACATCAAATGACTATTTTTAAATACAAAAAAGGGGGGAAAGAGACTATGTATGCACATAAACAGATGCTAAATCAGAATAGATCTCTGTAGGAGGCGTGTCCAGGGATGCGGGAGAAGCACCCGGGGTGGAGAAGCCCAGAGACATGCGTGAGAATCTATACTCTCATTGGTTACATGGTCACATGGTTTCAAGGGACAAAAAGAGAGCCGGGTTTGAATAAAACTCTCTTTGGCTACAACCTCAGCTGGGAGCGGACAGCATTCCTTTTATTATATTAATAATTCATACATGTGGCAACCCAAACTAAAGGCCCTAGGACCTACATTAGGAAAGATTAGAACTCCCTGCATCAGGGAAAATTCGGTAACTCCGGGAACGTATTAATTTTAGAATACAGGAGTTTCCACTGAAAAAAACCAGAGGTCTTTAAAGTGTAGTCTCAACTGGTTCTGAGAAATGCAGGTTAGTACAGAGAGCTCGAAAAATATTAGGGAAAAGTCCACAGAAGCAGAGAAGAAGAAAAAGAAGAAGAAGAAGCCGAGAACCAGGACAGTAGCTGCGGCGAAAGTGCAGCGGAGCTGGCTGGCACGTGAGCGGTGAGTGGAGCTGAACGGCAGCGTCAGCAGCGAGCACCACAGCTGGGGCTGCCCCCCGAGCGGCTGCGAGCACCACCACCCGAAAAATTGAGCAACGGAGCGCACTGAAGCCGCCAGGAGTCCCTGCTGCCGCTGCTCGCTGTGCGTAAAGCCCCAAGCGCATGAAAGTGGAGCCACCGTTGCCCAAACAGCCCAGCCTGCCCACGGGACCCCTGAACACCACGCTGCCGTGCTAACCGCCAAGTGGAGAAGGGCAACCGCTCCGTGCCACCTGCTGCCCGCCCGTGCTTGCCCTCCGCCGCTGCGAGCTCGCGCCACGCTAAAAGCCACGTGAGACCTGTAGCAGCCATGCTGCAAGAGCCTGGGCCACACCGGAGTCCTCGTATTGCGCCGCCTCCACCACCGCTTTTTGCCGACCTGCGAGCGCCTGCAGCCGCCTGCCATGATCCCCATGCGCCGAACCACCGCCGCCGGGATTGCCGCAGGGACCGCAGCCACGCTGTCATCAGATGCAGCCCCCATGCCGCCTGAACACCACTGCTGGGAACCGACTGCGCTGCCACGCTGCGAAACCCGCCCCGGGACCTGCCGCCGCCCCTCCCCCCCTCCCCCATGCCCCGTCCATCATGAACCACCTCCCCCCACAGGGAATCGGGTTTACTGGGGACATGGGGGGGAGGCATGGTAGGATGAGGAGGAGGGACCAGGGTTGGTTCCACCGGGAGGGAGCGAGGGGGCAAGTGGGGGAAAATCAGTTGACAGGTGGGAACAGTGTCGGGAAGAGGCGTTTCAGGTGGGAGATTTGCAAGTTATACATGCACGCCCAGTCGTTTTTCACCAACTTCAGCCCCCTCAATTCCAGTCTCTGCCATATGAGGTGACAAAGGAATTGAGGCAATTGATAAGAGAGACTGGCGCGTCCTCAACCAATACGTTCACGTATTTGGAGACGCTGAGTTCCACCTACGTTTTTACTCCACAAGATTGGAAGACCTTACTGAAATTAGTTCTTACTAACACTCAGTACAGCATCTGGTTAACCGATTATTGGGAGAATTGCACTGTGCACGCAAACAACCTGCAAGCAGGCATAGCAACAAACCAACTAACTGGGGAGGGGAATTACACCACAGTAGATGCCCAGTCCGGTTACCCCAGAGAAATATACGAGGTAATTGCAAAACTAGCCCTGAGAGCCATGAGGAAATTACCCACTACAGACCGGGATAGCAACCTGTCATTTACAAAAGTATTACAAGGTTCTACTGAACCATACTCATAATTCCTAGATCGGCTGCAATCTGCTTTAAACAGGCAGGTTGAGCATGATGAAGCCAGAGAGATGCTTTATAGGCAACTGGCTTTCGAGAATGTGAACCCAGACTGTAAAAGAGCTTTGCAGGCCCTTCCTAAAAGGGAGAGCTGTAGCATTGCTGAGTTGGTTCAAGCCTGCCAAGGGGTTGGCTCTGTGGAACACCAGTCTGCCTCTTTAGCTACATCCCTAAGCACCCAGCTAAGAGTGCAGGAAGGAGCCAGACCCAGAAGTGGTTGCTTTAGATGTGGTGCTCCTGACCACTTTCAAAGAGATTGCCCAAGGAGACCCTCTGCAGCAAAGTACCCAAACGGGAGGAGGGGGCCAGAAACTCCTCACAGTGGGGAAACTGGAAACAGGGGGCGTTGTCGCGCGCCCCGGTACAACAAATAAATGCGACTCATGGGAACAGGCTCGCGATTTGTGCCCCTCCACCTCAGCCGGCGCTGGGTTGGATTTATCCAACCGAGAACCAGTCATCATAACTTCCACAGATGTAGTACTAATCCCTACGGGACTTTGGGGTCCCTTTAATCCAGGGGTGCATGCACTACTAATTGGGAGATCTTCAACCAGCAGAATGGGTTTATTTGTGCTGCCTGGAGTAATAGACTCTGACTCTCATAGTGAAATTCAAATAATGGCCTGGACCCCTTCACCCCCTTGTTTCATCCCTAAGAGACAAAAAATTGCCTAACTAATCCCCTTCTACAGCACGTTGCCTGCAGGGGAGGGGGAGTGGGGTTCAGGGGCCTTCAGGAGTACAGGACAGCCACAAATTTACTGGGCAACAACCATCACAGCCACACAGCCGTGCATAACATGCCAGGTTGATGGGCACGGAATTACAGGCTTAGTGGACACAGGAGCCAATGTTATCATCATAAAAGACTCCGAATGGTCACTTAACTGCCCCACTGTTTGCCCAGTTGCAACCATTCAAGGGGTGGGAGGCACACAAAGGCCCAGACAGAGTGCTCAAATATGCACTGTCTTGAGGCCAGAAGGACAAATAGCCAAAATAGCTCCTTTTGTTGCTCCCATTCTGTGTACATTGTGGGGACAGGATGTTCTCGCACAGTTTGGCACAGTAATGCAAATTGCTCCTGCAAGCAGCCAGGTTTTTCAATAGGGGTCATTGACCAGCCGTCCCAAGAACCGATTAAACTGGTCTGGAAAAGCGAACAGCCAGTTTGGGTGGATCAGTGGCCCCTGAAAAAGGAACAGTTTGTACACCTGAGAGAGCTTGCAAGGGAGCAACTTGAAGCAGGTCATATTGTGCCAACAACCAGTCCCTGGAATACTCCTGTCTTTTGTATCCCCAAGTAAAGTGGCAGGTGTAGAATGTTGCAGGACTTACGAGCAGTTAACGCAGTCATAGAACCAATGGGAGCATTGCAGCCTGGACTTCCTTCACCTACTATGCTTCCAGCAGGGTGACCACTAATGGTAATTGACTTAAAAGACTGCTTTTTTACCATTTTCCTACACCCTGAGGATGCACCAGGGTTTGCTTTTTCCATCCCCGCCTTGAACAATGAACAGCCCATGCAGAGGTATTCACTGGGTTGTCCTTCCTCAAGGGATAAAAAATAGCCCGACAATATGTCAAACAGTAGTGGCAAACACTATTCACCCCATCAGAAGGCGTTTTCCCTCAGCCATCATATACCACTTTATGGATGACATATTAATAACCATGGCCACAGAAACTGAGTTACAATCTGTTGTTAGTGCTCTAACCAATGCTGTCCAAGATGCAGGGTTACAGGTTGCTCCAGAGAAAATCCAGTGATCGCAACCCCAGACTTACCTTGGATGGAAAATCACGCAGCAGGAAATTTCTCCACAGCCACTGCAGCTCGAGGTAAAAGACAGTTTAACTTTACACGAACTGCAAAAACTTCTGGGAGCCATCAATTGGCTAAGGCCTATTTTGGGCATAACCACAGAGGAGCTACACCCTCTATTTGAGTTGCTTAAGGGGGACTCAGACCTAACGTCTAGCAGATCTCTGACAGCAGAGGCAAAGCAGGCATTAGAAACACGTGTCAAGGCGATCGAGGCCAGGCAAGGCAGAAGGAGAAATCCTGAACTGCAAATCTGCCTTGCCCTCGTACCCAGCAGGTACCAGCCATTCGCAGTTTTGTTTCAGGGGGATCAGACTGAAAAAGATCCACTGAGAGTCCTAGAGTGGCTGTTTCTGCCCCACACACCACCTAAAACTGTGTGGACTACTAATGAAATGTTTGCCAAGCTTGTCATTAAAGGCAGAGGATGACTACAGGAGCTAGATGGGAGAGATCCGGCAACCATCTACATCCCGGCTACAAAGGACAACCTCGACTGGATGCTAGCCGAGGATGCAGGATTCCAGACTGCCTTGGCAAGCTTTGACAGTGACATTTCCATTCATTTTCCCAAACACAGACTGTGGGCAGAAATCAGTAATTTACCCTTAAAAAGCCACAACCAGATGCAAACGTGAACCAGTGAAAGGCCTCACGGTCTTTACAGATGCATCTGGGCAGACCCGAAAAGCTGCAGTGACATGGGTAAACCCTGACACAGGACAATGGGAACAAGAGGTACAGACCATGAACCAAGGCTCCGTACAGATTCTGGAACTGGTTGCTATACATATTGCCTTGGGAAAGTTTTCAGAACAACCTGTTAACATTGTTACAGATTCCTGTTGTGCTGCAGGGTTAGTGTCCTGTCTCGAAAGTTCATTTCTCTGAGATGTTGCTAATCCTCAGTTGTTGTTTGAAATGCGTTCTGTATGGTTTCTTGTTAATCACAGAAAGTTTGATTTTTACATTATGCACACAAGATCACACACAGAAATGCCAGGACCAATAGTTGAAGGGAACCGGGAGGCTGACAGAGCAGCTATGTTCAACACTGTACCTAGAGTCTTAGAGCAAACAAAACTGTCTCATTCAGTTTTCCACCAGAACGCATGTTCACTGAAGAGACAATTTCAAATAACACTCAATCAGGCTCGAGACATAATCATGTCGTGCCCAGACTGTCAGCAGATAACACCCATGCCATCTCAGGACAGGGTTAACCCCAGAGGGTTAACGGCAAATGAGATATGGAAAGCAGACATCGCACACATAGCCGAATTTGGTACATTAAAATATGTACACGTCACAGTTGACACCCACTCACAATACATAACTGCCACTGCACATACTGGGGAAAAGGCCAAGGATGTAATAAGACACTGGTTCAGTTGTTTTGCGACTCTTGGTACCCAAAAACAGATCAAAACTGACAATGGACCAGCTTTCATATCAGAAAAGGTAAGAACTTTCCTGTCAAATTGGGGAATTTCTCACACCACAGGCATTCCACACTCACCCACTGGACAAGCAATTGTAGAAAGGGCACATCGCACCCTAAAAGACATGTTAACAAAACAGAAAAGGGGGAAATCCATCTGTAGTCCGCAAGAGTGTCTGTGGAAAGCCACATATGTTATAAATTTTTTAAATTGTGATAGTGCTGAAAAAAGCAGGCACGAAAGGCAGCACAGACCTCAAGCTTTCACCTCTCCCAAACCACCAGTCATGATAAGGGATCTGATTTCAGGGCAGTGGACAGGACCGGTGGATCTTGTGACTTGGGGGCAGGGCTATGCATGTGTGGCTACAGGAAAGGAGTTGAAATGGATTCCTTCCAGGTGTGTTAGACCCTACCTAGGTACACAACCACAGCAGCAAGAACCAGAGTAACGCAGAAGTTATAAAAACAGTTACATTTCAGCAATAATGGTTACATTCCAGGTTTACATTTGAGGATGACCAATGTGGCAAAATGCAGAGTCTATACAAAACCCATGAGTGTGTGTGTGATGAATGAAATGATGGCTGTCAGCGAGTGTGTGAGGGAATGAATAAAAGAGTTGTATGACTGGACAATGCACCTTAAACACCAAACACCTCACAAGAATAACACTACCTCAGCCACATGGTCACAGTAAGAGAAATTGATTTGCTATGTTTACCCTGTTTCTGAAATAAAGTTGAATTTCCCAGTTATATAAACCCTCAGACTAATAAAGGTTATAAGGCTATAGGTAATGCACGGTTGGGCTAAGACCCCTAAGTTAATAAAGTTGTTTTTCCAAGTTGCACTACACCCCTTAGGAGAATAAAGGTTTAAGGTAATATAAGAAAGTTTTAAAAGGTTTAAGAAAATGTTTACAATAGATGTATAAGTTGTTAAGAAGCCAAAGCGAGCGACGTGCTGGGTCATTGTGAAGCTATGGTAGTTTATAATGTATTGTTTGGTTAATTGCACTGTTGTTTTTTGCACTGTTTTCCCGACGGTCTTAAATAATTGAGATGGGGGAGATGTAGGAGGCATGTCCAGGGATGCGGGAGAAGCACCCGGGGCGGAGAAGCCCAGAGACATGCGCGGGAATCTATACTCTCATTGGTTATATGGTCACATGGTTTCAAGGGATAAAAAGAGCACCGGGTTTGAATAAAACTCTCTTTGGCTACAACCTCAGCTAGGAGTGGACAGCATTCCTTTTATTATATTAATAATTCATACAGATCTCATTTAAATTTGTTAGACCTTATATTCCTTATAATAATTCCTCTTCAAGTACAGTTGTTGAACGTGACTACCAAAAAATGACAGACTGAGAAGTACACAGTCAATAACTACTTAAAATGTAAACTGTGTAATTACAATATAAAAGTATAATGGAAATTCCAGTTATGCATGAGTGAAGAATGACTGAGGTGGCCACCTATTGAATGACTGGAAAAAGATTGTATGAGAGAGAGAAACTGTGTAGATATATATGTGTGTAGACTTAAAAATACTTTACATGAGTGTCAAGATTTTAAAGGAATGTGTTACATGAATCTGTCAGACCATAGTGAGTTTTTTCATACTCTTTCACCAGTTCCCCAGTGACTTTAGTTAAATTGTTAAGCTTGTTAAGTTGTTAAGCCCTCAAGGACACCTGAATAGAAGCAGTTGTTGTGACAATTTAGTTAAAATAACGTGTTTAAAAAGTCTTTAGCGTCTCCATACATTGTTAATTAATGCATTCAGATGTTGTTAGCCCAAAAAGATGTGCCTGGTGTCAGCAGAAGAACATTAAAATGACTTATGATTTTGCTTCAAGCTCCAGCTAAAGGACCACCTTTCAACCCTCAACCTTGAGGTAAAAGATATTGAAAAGCATTAAAATGACTTAATTGCCTCACTTCAAGCTACAGCAAAAGATAACTTTGAAATAAAAGACACTGAAAAGCCATAAAATGACTTCTGCTGCTTTACTTCAAAAAAGCCATTCCTGGACAAAAAACTGCAGATAAATTGCATGTTTGCCTGACCTCTACATCTGTTTCTACCACAGTGTCCACCTAAGACTGTCTAAATTGTTATTAACATGTTTGTTAAGTTTGTTAAGAGCAAAAAGCAGCTGCCAAGGATGGATGAACAAAGGCTGAAAAATTAACTGCATCCCAGACACTGAGGACGACTTGGTCTGATTGCTTACAAGGGATGCTGAGTTTCAAGCTGTGTTGGCATGTTGTAATGATAACTTGTTTTATATACTGTGTTAGCATATTGTAATGGTAACTGTGTATCTTTGAGTTTATTAACCTTTGGTTTTCTAAACAAAAAAAAGGGGGAAGAGAAAATGCATGTGCATAAACAGGTAAGACATCATTTAGGTTTGTTAAGCCTTATATTCCTCATATTAATTCCTTTTCAAATTTTCAAAACAGGTACAGTTGCCAGACATGACTACCAGAAGTGACAGATTGAGAAACGTACAACCAATAACCATTTATAAATCTAAAATGTGTAGTTGAGATATAAAAGCATAATAAAAATTCTAAGTATGCATGGGTGAAGAATGAATGAAGTGACCACTTATGTATGTGTGTGAACTACCACTTATGTATGAATGTGAAAGCTGTATAAATGAGAGAAGCTGTACGGACATGTATGTGTGTAGACTTGGAAATACTTCTACACTTGCATAACACAACACTTATTCATTTAAAATCCTCAGAAAATAAACTGATGCCTCTACCCAAATACACATAAAACCTTAGGTAAAAAGTTGTAAGCAAAATTGCTTATTTCAAGTTATAAAGATTGCAGTTATATAGGTATTACACAATTGGGCCAAGGCCCTTAGAACAATAAAGCTGTTTTTCCAGGTTACACAATACCCTTTAGGAAAATAAAGGTTTAAGGTAATACCAAACAGGTAAAAAAAGTTAAAGAAAACATTTTCAATAGATAAGTAAGCTGTTAAGGAAGCAAAGTGAGCAGTGTGCTGGGTCACTGTGATGCTATGGTAATTGTTTAAAGTATTCTTCTGTTATTTGCACTGTGGTTGTTGCACTGTTTTCGTGACTCGCCTTAAATAACTGGATTGGGGGAGATGTAGGGGGCATGTCCCAGGGATGTAGGGGGTACATTCTGGGTCTTGAAGTCCCTGGACAGCATACTGGCACATGGGCAATGTGTGTCCTGCTGTCATTGGCCAGATGGGTCACATGCCCCCCCAGAGGGTATATAAAGGGGGCATTCTCCTTTAAATAAAGAGATTTGGCTGCTTGCCATCTGAGCTGCTGGGTCGTGCTTTATTATATTACATTAATAAGTCACAGCTGAACACCAGGTATCTACTGAGCCTGCGCCCAGTTCCTCCGGGGAGAAGGGGAGGGGGAAAAGGGGAAAGAGGGAAGGAAAAAAAAACTAGTCTGGGGCCGCTAAGAAAGATTATTTATATTTACACAAAGATAGAAAAACACTATAAGCAATATGCATACAAAGAAGAACTAAAAATAAAGATACTTCCCACACAACCGACGCTTTTCTTCCCCCGAAGGAACTGCCTGAAACTGCCTCGCTCAGTACCCGGAAGAGAGAGCTCTCTTCCTTCCGTCTGTTTATATATCTGGGCTGATGTAACATGGTATGGAATATCTTATTGGCAGAATACACATCAAATGACCTATCCTATTTCTGTTTTTCCTTCTCAGGGAGAAATACAAACCCATTACAATTTCCATCCCCTATTCCATACCATTTTACGTCACACTCATATCCTATATTCGCCTATATCCCACGCTTATATGTCTTGTCTTCTACAGTTGTCCCATCTTTGATCACCAGCGTCAGCTTAGTTCGGGTCTTCCTTGTCTAGGGACTTTTCCTGTAACATGCAACTCACAATACAAATTAGTTTTTTCCCAAGGTTAAATCTCCTTGAGGCACACGCTGGGTTTCCCCATCTTCTCTCATTATCCACCAAGTGTATCCGGGTCCTTGAGCAAAGACAATCCCATGAATGGGTTTGCCTTTGCTCGAGGGAGGGTTAACCCAAACTGCTTTACCTAACATACCTCTCAAGTGAATTACTGGGACTTTGTCTCCATCCACAGTGTGAAGGGGCTCTGTTTGGGCAGGGCCGGCTCGATTGACAGAGCCTCTAGTGTTGACTAGCCATGTAGCCTTTGCTAGATGCTGATCCCAATTTTTGAAAGTCCCCCCACCCAATGCCTTCAAAGTAGTTTTCAGCAATCCGTTGCATCGCTCAAATTTTCCAGTGGCTGGCGCATGATATGGGATATGATATACCCATTCAATGCCATGTTCCCTGGCCCAAGTAGTAACTAAATTGTTTTTAAAATGAGTCCCATTGTCTGACTCAATGTGCTCTGGGGTGCCGTGTCACCACAGTACTTGCTTTTCAAGACCCAGGATAGTATTTCAGACAGTTGCTTCCACCATGGTGAGCACATAGCACTTACCTTGGTGGGTCTGTGGCAGCGCGATAGAGTCAACCTGCCAAGCCTCCCCATATCTATACTTATCCCATCATCCACCATACCACAGGGGCTTCACTCTCTTTGCTTGTTTAATGGCAGCGCATGTCTCACAATCATGGATAACTTGAGAAATAGTGTCCATAGTTAGAGTCACCCCTCGGTCTCATGCCCATCTATAAGTGACATCTCTGCCCTGATGACCTGAAGCATCATGGGCCCATTGAGCCAAGAACAACTCTCCCTTATGCTGCCAATCTAGATCTACTTGCGACACCTTGACTTGTGCAGCTCAGTCTGCTTGTTTGTTGTTGTGATGTTCCTCATTAGCTCGATTTTTGGGTACATGGGCATCTACATGGCAGACTCTCACAGTCAACTTCTCAACCTGAGAGGCAATGTCTTGCCATAAATCAGCAACCCATATAGGTTTTCCTCCACGCTTCCAATTAATCTTCTTCCACCCCCACAGAGCATTGGCTATCATCCATGAGTCTGTGTAGAGATAAAGCCTTGGCCATTTCTCTCGTTCGGCAATGTCCAGGGCCAATTGAACGGCTTTGAGTTCTGCAAATTGACTCAATTCACCTTCTCCTTCAGTAGCTTCTGCCACTTGTCAAGTGGGATGCCATACAACTGCTTTCCACTTCCGGTTCTTCCCTACAATACAGCAAGAACCATCAGTGAAGAGGGCACAGCGTGTTTCTTCTTCAGGTAACTGATTGTATGGTGGAGCTTCCTCAATCTGATCCACTTGTTCTTTTTCCTCCTCATCGGCCAGACTGAAGTTTCCACCTTCAGGCCAATTTGTTATAATCTCCAAAATTCCAGGGCGATTCAAGTGTCTGATTCGGGCACGCTGTGTAATCAAAGCAATCCACTTGCTCCATGTAGCGTCAGTGGCATGATGGGTAGGGGGCACCTTTCCTTTGAACATCCAGCTCAGCACCGGTAGTTGGGGTGCCAGGAAGAGCTGTGTTTCTGTGCCAATCACCTCTGAGGCTGCTTGTATTCCTTCATAAGCCGCTAGGATCTCCTCCGTGGGGATGTAATTGGCTTCAGATCCTCTGTAGCTTCAACTCCAGAAACCCAGTAGTTGGCCTCGGGTCTCACCAGGCACTTTTTGCCAGAGGCTCCAGGAGGGACCATTATCCCCAGCTGTGGAATAAAGTACATTTTTCACATTTGGTTCTGTCCTGACTGGTCCAAGTGCCATGGCGCGTGCAATCTCCTGCTTAATCTGTTTAAAGGCTTGCTGTTGTTCAGGACCCCATTGGAAATCATTCTTCTTATGGGTCACTAAGTAAAGAGGGCTCACAATTTTACTGTATTCAGGAATGTGCATCCTCCAAAAACCTATGGCCCCTAGGAAAGCTTGTGTTTCCTTTTTGTTAGTTGGTGGAGCCATCGCTATGATCTTGTTGATGACTTCTGTTGGAATCTGACGAAGTCCATCTTGCCATTTCATTCCTGGGAATTGGATCTCTTTGACAGGTCCCTTGACCTTACTCTTTTTGATGGCAAAGCCAACTTTGAGGAGAATCTGGATGATTTCCTTTCCTTTTTCAAAAACTTCCTCTGCTGTGTCCCCCCATACAATAATATCATCAATATATTCTATGTGTTCAGGAGCCTTACCCTTCTCTAGTGTAGCCTGAATCAGTTCATGGCAGATGGTGGGACTGTGTTTCCACCCCTGGGGCAGTCGGTTGCAGGTGTACTGCACGCTCCTCCACGTGAAAGCAAACTGTGGCCTGCACTCTGCTGCTAAGGGGATGGAGAAGAACGCATTTGCAATATCAATGGTGGTGTACCACTTCGCTGCCTTGGACTCCAGTTCGTATTGGAGCTCCAACATGTCTGGCACAGTAGCACTCAACGGTGGGGTGACTTCATTTAAGCCACGATAATCCACAGTCAATCTCCATCCTCCATCAGACTTACGTACAGGCCAGATGGGGCTATTGAAAGGTGAGTGAGTCTTACTGACCACCCTTTGGCTCTCCAGCTCTCGGACCATCTTATGGATGGGGGATCACAGAGTGTTGGTTTGTTCGGTATTGTCGTCTATGTACTTTTGTAGTGGCCGTTGGCACTTGTTGATCTCTGATGTGCAATAATCCCACAATGGAAGGATCTTCTGAGAGGCCAGACAGAGTCGATAATTGTTTAAATTTCTTTGTAGCCATTGTGGCTACACCAAAAGCCTATCGATACCCCTTTGGGTCTTTGAAGTATCCTCTCCTGAGGTAATCAATGCCAAGGATTCAAGGGGCCTCTGGACCAGTCACAATGGGGTGCTTTTCTCATGTGTCCCCTGTTAAACTTACTTCAGCCTCCAGCACTGATAATTCTTGATGTCCCCCTGTCACTCCAGAAATCCAGATGGTCTCTGTGCCTTTATGCCTTGATGGCATTAGTGTGCACTGTGCACCTGTGTCGACTAAAGCTTTATATCTCTGCGGATCCGATGTGCCAGGCTGTAGGGAACATGTCCCGAGGTGCAACAGGTAGGCACCGAAGCTAAGGGACATGCGCAGAGACAGACACTCCTATTGGTTAAGAGTCACGTGGGATCAAGGTATAAAAAGGCGCGCGTTGTTTGAATAAACCTCTTTGTTTACCATCTCAAGAGAGCATGCCATGATTTCTTTATTATATAAAGGCAGCATGCCACGTGCATGCTACATATGGCGACCCAACGGGACTGAATCTACATTAGATCAGATATTTTAAAACCTGTATCAGGCATTATCGGTAGGTGTCCGGTTATCACTTTAGTTTTATAAAGTGGGAGTCCTTTTACCGAAAAAAACATAGACGTCTGTAAACGTTGCCTTGGGGGAGACCAAGTGAGCTCAAAAAAGTTAGGAAAGTGCACAGAAACAGGAAGAAAGAAGAAAAAGAAACCTAACGGCGGGCAGCGGACACCGGAGTCGGGGACCAGCAGGCGGGAGCGGACAGCGAAACAGCGAAGCTGAGTGAGTTATTAGCCCTGCAGCCCCCAGCCCCCGCCAAAGGGGACTGGGAGCTGCGGTGCTTTATCTCGCGAGCTGCTTCTGGGAACTCTACGGCTAAAAGCAGTGGAGACCCAGGCAGTAGCAGCTGAGCCGCCCCGCGCCGCCACCCCGGAGCCCCGGGGACCCCAGGACCACGTCTGCCGCCCTGCCGCCCCACTCCTCTCCCCCGCGCAGGTCTCTTAAGACTGCCGCCAGCTGCGGGACCGGCGCCTGGTGCCTGTCGACCCGGCAAAAAGCCCCAGTTGCAGCTGCTGGGGAAGCAACAGCACCACTCACGTGCGCTGGCCGCCCTGCCCGCCACCGCAGGGACCCATAACGGTCGCGCCGGCTCTACCCGGCGAACCGAGCCAGCGCCGCCTCACCACCGCCTACGCCGCCCGCCACCCCTGGAAGCATTCGCTGCCCCTTTCTCCGGCCCCGCCCCCCGCCCACAAGCCGCGCGGGACAGGGGAAGCTACACCGAACGCCCGCAGCCCCCGGACCCACCTCGCCTAGCGAGCCCCCGCTACCACCTTCTGCCGACCCACGCATGCCTGTAGCCACCGCGTGAAGCCTCAGCGTAGAGGAAAACCCCCCCCGCGGCGCCTAGCGAACCGCGGGACACCCGGAGCCGCTCCCCACCGACCCCCGGCCGTCTGTAAGGGCCGCGCCGACCCTTAAAATCGGGAAAAACCGCCGAAAGCCGCCGCGAACCCACGGAGAACCGGTTGCCGCTTTTGCCGCCGCTTCCCCTCCGCCGCCGCCGCGCCGAGCTGCCGCGGAGAGGAGAAGGACCCCGCGCACTGCCACCGCAGCCGCGCCGAGAAGGACCGACGCCGCGCCGAGCCGCTGCCGCAGCCGCAGCAGCCCGAGCCACCAGTGCTGCTACAGCCACCGCTTGAACAAGCCGCGCGCCGAGCCGCCGAGCCCCGTGCCGCTGTTTGCAGCCACCGCCGCTGAGCCGGGAAACCAGCCGACCAGAACCAGCAGCCAGTAACTACACAAAGAACTTCCGCCCGCGCGCATCCAAACCGCCGCAAAAAGGTAAAATGGGGAATTTTTTCCCCACCGCAATTTCAAAAGACACAGATACACCACACACAGCCCACGAACGGACAACGCAAGAGCATTACACCCACAAGCACCCCCTCAATAACACTGCTCGCAGTACCCGCCCAACTTTTAGGCGTAGGGACACAAACGCCTGAAGTCTGGCGGGGGGGGGAATGGGAGATGTTCGTGAATTGAGCACTGAGTCAGAAGCCCAGAGCCAAAGGCACACGAGCCGTTGGGAGGGGATGGAGCCTGAGATGCGAGATCCCCACTCATGGGACCATCGCAGAGGGCTCCGTCACGGTGACCGGGGGGGCAAGCCAGCAGAATCTCCTCCCCGTCCCGCGAATGACTGCCGGCCACGTGGTACCTCATGGGCGTCGCCATCTTGCCCATTAAATGGCCCGGGTACTGAACTGTCTCTTCCGGTCCCTGAGCCGCCCCGCCCCACCCATAGGCGTGAGGGGGGAGGTAGCCCCGCCCCCTCGCCGCCTCCGACACCCGCCCACACCCCCCCCACCGGGAACCGAGGCTGCCGCAGCCACGGGGAGGGGGGGATGGGGGGAGGAGGAGGAGGGACTACCAGTAGTTCCGTCGGGAAGCAGCGAGGAGGCAAACAGGGCTAAGTCGGATAACAGGTGGGAACAAAACAGGGGTAAGGCGATTCGACTGGGCAGCCTGGAGGTTAACCGGGCATACTCAAATGAATTTAGCCAAAGCCACGCCCCTCAGCCTGAGCTCCTGCACAGAGCTATTCAGAGGCTGAGGCATTTGGTAAGAGATTGTGGCATATCCCTAAATAATGCCTTCGGGTATCCGAAAGCATTGAATTCCATCCATTTTTCCACCTCACATGACACAGAACATGTGCACTGCTTATCTGACTTTCGGGAGAACCGTGCCAAAAACACAGCAAACACCTCAACTGATAAAACAGTAAATCCATTGACTGGAGAAGGGAGACACAGCACAGCAGGTGCCCAATTAAATCACTCCCGAGAAAAATACAAAGTAACAATCAAACAGGCGCTGAGAGCCATGAGAAGGCTTCTCACCACAGACAAAAACAGCAACCTGCCCAGCACAAGAGTGTTACAAAGTTGTGCTGAACCAAACTCACAACATTTAAATCGGCTGCGGACTGCTTTGCACAGGCAAATTGAATACAATGAGGCCAGAGAGATGCTGTATAAGCAGTTGGCTTCTGATAAGGTGAACGCAAGCTGTGAAAAGGCTTTGCAAACCCTCTCTGGAGGGGTTGAACACGGCACCGCTGAGCTGGTTCAACCTTACCGAGGATTTGGCTCTGAGGAGCACCAGTCTGCCTCTCTAGCTGCGGCCCTAGAAGCCCAGCTAGGAATACGAAAAGAGGCCAGACTCAGAGCAAGTGGTGTCAGGTGCAGTAGCACTGACCACTTCCAAGGAGATTATATCTGGAGACCCCTTTGCAGCAATGCCCCAAAGTACTCTAATGGCAAGGAATGGGCTGAGTTACACCCAGGGTGCCGAGGGCGAAACAGATGCTTTGCTGCCAGCATCGTCCTGCTTGTTGCCGTGCTGCTTGCCGCCTTCTGTGCCACAGGCCTTCATGTGCCAGAGAGGAAGCAGCTCGAAGCAGGCCCCAAAGTGACAACAAACAGCCTAGACAATGCCCTTATATACTGCACACCCAAAAAAGGTGACAGATGGAGAATGCTGCCAGACTAGAGCAGTAAGCGCAGTCATAAAGCATGTAGGAGCACAGCAGCATGGACTGCCTTTACCCACTGTGCTCCCAACGAGTTGACCGCTATTGGTAACTGATTCAAAGACTTGTTCCTCTACCACCTTCCTACACCCTGAGAATGTTCCAAGGCTTGCCTGTCCCATCATGGCCTTGTGCACGGCCCGTGCAAGTATATTGCTGGGCTGTCTGTCCTCAGGGGATGCAAATAGCCAAGCAAGATATCGGACAACCACGATACACCCTTATACAGGTAGCATACCAATGAGCACGACCACAGGAAATGAACTGCCATTTACTCTTACTGCTCTAACCCAAAATGTCCAAGGCAGGGTTACAGCTTGCAGCAGAAGAAATTCAGCAATCGTTACCCTGGACTTTCCTTGGACAAGAATTCACGCAGCAAAAAGATTCTCCACAACTGCTGCAGCTCAAGGTAAAAAACACTTTATATTTACACGAGTTGCAAAAGCTTCAAGGGGCCACAAACCGGTTAAGGCCTATTTTAGGCTTGACCACAGAGGAGCTACACTCTCTGCTTCAACTGCCAAAGGGAGACTCCAGTCCAATGTCTAACAGGCTACTGATACCAGAAGCCAAAAGAGTGTTAGACATTCGTACCAAGGCAATAGAGAGAGGGATAGGCAGAGGGAGAAATCCTGAACTACAAATCTGCCTAACCCTCATTCCCAGCAGGTATCAACTATTAGCAGCCTTGTTACCGTGGGATCAGACTGAAAAAGACCCACTGCAACTTCTAAAGTGGCTAGTTTTGCCCCATGTACCATCTAACACTGTGTGGACTGTTAATGAGATGTATGCAAAGCTTGTCATTCAAGGCAGAGAAAGACTGCAAAACTGGAAGGAGGGGACCCTGCCTTTACCACCATCTACATGCCAGCTACGAAGGACAATTTGGATAGGACGCCAGCTGAGGACGCAAGGTTCCGAGCTGCCTTAGCAAGCTTTCATGGTAAAACTTTAATGCATCTCTCAAAACACAGGTTGTGGGCAAAGATCACTAATCTACCTTCAAAAGCCACGACCAGATGCAAAGACGGACCAGTGAAAGGCTTCAGGGCCTTCACACCTGCATCTGGAAACAGCATAAAAGGCTGTAATAACTCAGGTAAAATCCTGCTACAAAACAAGGGAAGGACAGACGCAGACCACGAACCACAGCTGTGCAGGTTCTGGAAATGACCTCGTCTGTATTGTCTTGGGAAAGTTTATTAAGCGATCTTTGAATGTTATAACTGATTTCTGTTATGTTGCAAGTTGATGCCCCATCTTGAAGGTTTGTTTGTTTGAGATGTCCTAGCATTTACTTGTTAATTGAAATGCGTTCTGTTTGGTTTCTTGTGAATTACAGAAGGTTTGGATTTTCATACATATGCATACAAAGTAACACAATGACAGGTAAGGGCCAACAACTGATAAAGAACTAAGTGACTGGCAAATTAACAATGTTTAACATCATATCTAAGGTCTTGAAGCAAGCGAAATTGTCTAGTTCATTTTTCCATCAGAACGCAAGATCCTTAAACAGACAATTCAAATAACATTCAATTAGCTCAAGACTTCATCATGTCACGCCCAAACTGTCAAAAAAAAAATCACAACAATGCCATCTCAGAATGCATTAACCCCACATGGTTAATTGCAAATGAGATTGAGCAAACAGGTATCACACACATCTCTGAACTGGACATATTATAATATGTACATGTAACAGTAGGTATATACCCGCACCACGTAACCTACACAACACCCACTGCAGAAAAGGCCAAAAGTGTGAGACACTTTGGCTTAGTTGCCCAGCAACTCTTGGTCCATAATATTCACATTAAGGCAGCTATATCTCCTATCAAATAGGAAAATTCTCATGTCACAAGTATTCCACACTCACTCTTTACACAGGTAATTACACAAAGAGCACACAACACAACAAAACAGTGTCAACTAAACAAAAAAGGGGGGAGAGAATCTGTATAGCTAAAAGAATATCTGTGAAAATCCATGTATGTATTAATCTTCAAATTGTGACAAGCTGGAAACATGTGAGTAAGAAAGGTAATACAAACCCCATGCTAGTGTACCTCTCCCAAAACATCGGTTATGGTAAGGGATTTGGTATCTGGGCAGTGGACGGAACCACTGAATCTCATTTGGGAGAGAGGCTACGCTGGTGAGTCTGAAGAAAAAGAGTTAAAATGAACCCCTTCCAGGTCTGTTACACCCCACAAGGTACAAAATCATATCAGCAAGAACCAGAATGACGCAGAAGTTATAAGAAGGTTATGTTTATGTTTAAGGTTTACTTTAAGGACGACCAGTGTGGCAAAAAACAGTTTATAAAACCTCATGAATGTGTGTATGATGCGTGAGATGATGGCCATCAAAGCGAATGAGAGAATGAATGAACATGAGTGTTGTATGTCTGGACAAATATTGAAACACTAAAACACCTCACAAAAACCAATACCTCCGCCACAGGGTCATTTAAGAGAATGTAGTTCTGCTAAGCTTAACCCGTTTCTTAATAAAGTTGTACTCCCCAGTTATTTAAAACCCTCAGGTTAATAAAGCTTATAAGTTTGCACGGTTGGGCCAAGGCCTATAGATTAATAGGCCTTTTCTCCAAGTTGCACTACCCTATAGGAATATAAGAAAGTTTTAAAAGGTTCACAATAGGACTATAAGAGGCCAAGGCAAGCAGTATGCTGGATCATTGCAAGCCTTGGTAGTTTATAATGTACTGTTCTGATTGTTTGCACTGTTGCCTTTGTAATGTTCTCGTGACCTTCTTATACAATTAGGAAGGGGGAGATGTAGGGAACATGTCCCGAGGTGCAACAGGTAGGCACCGAAGCTAAGGGACATGCGCAGAGACAGACACTCCTATTGGTTAAGAGTCACGTGGGATCAAGGTATAAAAAGGCGCGCGTTGTTTGAATAAACCTCTTTGTTTACCATCTCAAGAGAGCATGCCATGATTTCTTTATTATATAAAGGCAGCATGCCACGTGCATGCTACACCAGGCCATCGAACCCACACAGTCCAGTAAACCCTATCGTCCCTTTCCTTCTCCTGACTGAAGGCAGGGACCCTCTACTGTTCTTGGTCAGAGTATTCATTGTCAGATCCTTGCATTGCCCAGTCAGAGGTCCCTTCATCAGGATCACAGGAATTGATCTCGGTCCTTCTGTGTCTCAAAGGTCGCTGATCTCTTTCTGGAGCCTCTGCATCAACTGCATGGACAGTCTTCTTACTAGGTTTCTTCCCTCTTAATTCTCGTACCCGGGTTTCAAGTTTATAGGTAGGTTCACCATCCCATTTCTTCATGTCTTCCCCCTGGTCACGCAGAAAGAACCACAGCTCACCACATGGCCTGTTCTTGGGGATTCCTTTCCTTCTGAGTGGGGCAGGAGGAGACCTGTCTCTGCGGCAGTTCTCGCATTCGGGACATTTTTAAGACCTCTCCATGCTCTCCCCAGTGTGGGTGTGTCAGTGTCGGAGATTGGAGCTTTCTCTGAAATCTAGCTTGCTGGCCCGGGAGAGTGAGGAGGCTTCCATACCTTCTGCTGTACTCTGTATCTGGGCGCACATTGTATCCACATTTGGTTCATTCATTCATCCTTGGATGATATATTGTTATCAGGCAGTTAACATATTGATGCCTTAAGGTCCGTCTGGTTTTTTGATTTTTCTAATTTTTATAAATTTTATAAGTAGTTATATAGTAGAAGTAGATTTTAGAAGCAGCAGCATTTATTCCCTTACCCTTAGCATAGTAACTACAACCCTTTTACCCCAATTCCCCATATCAATACCCCTGAATTCCATTAGAAATGTTTAGTCTCTCTTTAAGATAGGCCTCTTCTGTTTGAGGACATCTAATCCTGACCTAAACCGCAAGAGTACAGTGAAGAACTGGTGTAGTGGTTTGAACGAGGTTTTCCCCCTGAAGCTGAAAGTGGTAACCCCCGAGGGGGTGGTGACCCTTGGGGTTTGACCCAATCAGTGCTCCTGCAAAATATAAACATATCTTCAGACTGGAAAAGAAGGAGTGGTACTTGTGGTTGAAGAAGAGTGGCCATGTTGTGAGAGCCACGAGGAAGGGGCTCAGGGCCCCTTGGGGGTTTTGCCCCCCCCCAACCCCTTGGCTGGGGCTGCAGGGACTCAGAAACAGTGTTAGACTGGACTGAGGTCTGTGACTTGAGAAGCTGAAGGAGTTTTTCTCCACCGTGAGTGGGCAGACAGAGCAACGGCGGAGACAGCAGCGTACCGGAGCAGTGGCAGAAGGCCAAGCAGATAAGAAGCAGCAGAAGCCGGTATGCAGCCAAGGCAGACACAGAGCTGTCTGAAGAAAAGGAAAAGTAGCAGCAGAAAGAGAGAAAAGAGCCAGCAGCAGAGACAGAGTTTGTTGGGGTAAGAACTGCAAAACTTCCCCCAAACTTTGAGATCCCTCCAAAAAATGGAGGGGGTGGACTCCTATTAATTGGAAGTCCTAAATGTATTGGTCCTGAGAGCTCAGCCAGGACGAAATGTGTGTGGAGGGGGTGACCTTGGGCCCCCCCTTGCTGCAGCTTCAGAGAAGCTGGCAGCCATCTTGAGTCAGAGCATGGGAGCTCTGCAAAGGGGCTTGAGTCCCCTGAAGATAAGGACTGTCGCGAAGACCCCTGTGCTTCGCGATATGACCGTGGTGACGCGCCCTTTGTCCTGGGAAACGCAGTCCACGGAAAGACCCTTCGTTTGGAGACGAGGGACCAAGAGGGGCTTGGAGGCCTCCCTCGTGTGTGCTGGCAGAGAGCCAGCAACTGCTTCTGCTGATGGAAGAGGAGACAGTGCTGCCCTAGAGAGAGACCTGCTGCTGAGAGACTGGAAGGGGTCTTTTCTTCTTCTTCTCTCCTGGACTTTAATTTGGAGGGAGAAGAGATTTGACCCATTGTAAATATTATTGTCATGGTAGAGATAGAAATAGAGTTAAGATTATATGTAATGTATTATAGTATTTATTTATTTGTACAGTCCTGTAATATAATTCCTTTCCCCCCATATTGAGTCTTGTGTTTTTGTCTGGAAAACCCATCTCACATGGGGTTGAGATGTGGGAGGAGGGTTAGGAATCAGGAATTGGATTTTGAGGCTGTTCAAACCATGACAACTGGGTAGCCATGTGCCCTTTGTGCGCTGAGGAAGATGAGAATGATGAAGAAAAGGGTCTCAAAGACCCCAGTCCTAATTCCCAAGGGGCAGGACCAGGGGTGGACCAGGGCAAAAGCCAGGGGGTGGAAAAACCTGGGATTGGTTAGGCAGTATTATAAATTGTAACATCTGTAACAGAGCGGCACGTGTCTTGTAACCCTATATTAAATACTTTTCTTATCTCATCTGTAATTAAATTGCTTTGGAGTTTTTTTCTTCAGCTTCTTTAGGCATCATATGATGCAGGGGCACCTTGAATTACTTTTCTCCACATGGGTAGCGTGCAAGGGACACTCTCTCTGGATCTAGGAAGGGGTGGTTGCCTGGGTCACAATAAATGATTTCCAGCATGGCCAATTCCCATAGGTACTGGACGCCTTCCTCTGCAGTAGTCCACCTTCTTGGAGAGCTCATTAGATCTTCCTTGAATGGATACCTTTCTCTCACAGCGTAGAGGAGCCAGAGCCAAAAACTACTAATAAATCTCTCCCTTCCAATTTCTTGTTCAATTTCATGATCTCTGTCAATAGATCCTAGTTGCCGTGCTTCATGACCTTCTAACAGGAGACTTCTAGCCCCGTTATCCCAGCATCGGAGCAGCCAGGTAAGAATTCATTCACCAGGTTGGTGGCTGTAATCTCTCTGTAAATCCCGAAGTTCTGATGGGGTCAGGGACTGGCTAACTTCGCTTTCCTTTCTGACTCCTTCCCTGATCGACCTTTCTCTAGTGAAGAACTGGTCCTTTGCCTTGCCTCCTCCTCTTCTCCTGTTATTACTTCCGTTAGTCCGTCTCTTTCGTCCTCCCTTACTAATCGCGGAGGTAGGCCTGTAGGTCCTGTAGATCTCCTTACCCATGTCTTCCTTTTCACTACAGGGGCAATAGTGACTTCAGATGTCGTGGTTTAGGTCCCTGTCTCAGTCATAGTCTCTTTAGAGTATTGAACAGCAACTCAATAGGCACAGGCCAGGCCCCAGTACAGGGTGAGAAGTTGCTGGTTTTGATCAGGGTAGGCAAGACATCCTTCCACTAAATGATGTGTTAGTTTGTTGGGGTTGAATACTTGTTCTGGTCTGAAGTCCCAAGCAACAGGAGGTATTAGACGCCCTAATAATAATAATGGCCCATCTTCGCGAACGAAGATTTGGGGAAAGGTCTTTTTACCTTTCCAGCCTGCGCAATGGATTTTTTAGGTGAGACACAGCCTGCGCTGAACTGAGCCCACCCTTTAATCCTAAGGTTCATCTGCCGGGGCCAAGCAAGCTTGGACAATGGCAGTGAGGTCCTCAGGACGTAGGTTTGTTTAGAGTGACCTTCTCATAGATGGATGGCCTCACATGGCTAACGACCTCCATCAGGCCAGGAGACCGGGGAATCGAACCCGTGGTCGCAGCAGTGAAAGTCCTGCACGCTAACCACTAGGCCACCAGGGGTCTCAGACGCCCTAAGAACCCGCCTAAATTCATCCACATCCCTTGCCACCCAGGAACTGGCCCCTTTAGAGAACATCCCAGTAAATTCTCTCTCAAAGTTGGTTTTGTCCTGTCACAAGGCAACAAAAACAACACTACCTTCCCCACTCCCCATAATGTTTTAAGAGCATTGGTTATAAGCAGTAATATAGCCAGACAACTCAGGTAAGGATTAGTAAGGATCGCGTGTGCTTTCATTACCAGACCCTCTATGTCAAAATTAAGAAGGGAAGAAAAATTGATTTTATCCCCTTCTAGGTCTTTTAAGGGATAAGTTCCGCATCCTATCAAAACTGTTAGTAAAATTACAGGTATAGCCACTAAAACTGGGCAGATTGCCATGTTTTTGTTAGATGTTCCTGGATTAGCAAAACAAACAGATAAAGTGAGGCAGTTGTTTATATAAACAATCTTCCCTTGGCAGGTGTCCTGGGTTTCAGCACCAATATGTGGTTGTTTACTTTGACTGAACACCAGGTATCTATGGAGCCTGAGTCCAGTTCCTCCGGGGAGAAGGGGAGGGGGAAAAGGGGAAAGAGGGAAGGAAAAAAAAACTAGTCCGGGGCCGCTAAGAAAGATTATTTATATTTACACAAAGATAGAAAAACACTATAAGCAATATGCATACAAAGAAGAACTAAAAATAAAGATACTTCCCACACAACCGACGCTTTTCTTCCCCCGAAGGAACTGCCTGAAACTGCCTCGCTCAGTACCCGGAAGAGAGAGCTCTCTTCCTTCCATCTGTTTATATATCTGGGCTGATGTAACATGGTATGGAATATCTTATTGGCAGAATACACATCAAATGACCTATCCTATTTCTGTTTTTCCTTCTCAGGGAGAAATACAAATCTATTACACCTTCTCAGTTCAGAGATTGGAACCGGGGAGGCAAACCCTCAAGGAGCCACCTATGGAGGGAAGGATTAGAGAAGGGTATCTCTGGGGAATTGTTGGATAAACAACCAATCCAGAATTTACAAATGCTGGTGAAAATGTGGAGACAAAGGGATAAGAGTCCCCAGAGGGGAGACCATCCTTCTTCAATACCTAACGAGTTGGTGGTCCCTATGACCCTGTTAGCGGAGCCGAATGCAGCTTGCTCTGAGATGTCGGGAAACTCCCGACACTGCCCCCAGTAAATCAGCTGGGGGCCGACCAGTGGAAATATCTTAGAAGGCTCACTGAAAATAAAGATGGGGATATGTTGGTAACTTTTCCCCTTGGTCCCTTGCAATTCCCAGTCACCTTTTAAGTCAACACAGGGGCCCAGATATCTGCCCTGAACAAGGAAACTGCCAAACGAAGCGGGATAGTCCAGTCCCTGACAAAAAACAGATACGTTACTGATGTGTTCAGGTGCTCTAAACTGCAACAGTTGGCTTGAACGAAATGTTGGATGCCCTGTGATAATAACTCCACCAAGACCATGATGATATTAGGTTCTTTCCCTTCAAATATTATGGGATTGGACCTCCTGAAGGGGAAAGCCTGGGTGGATTCTAAGGGAAATGAGTGGAAATTCAGCTTTTACAAACTGCTCCTGTATTGATGGAGGGGCATAAACATAAGGCATACAGGCCAATGTGGTCAGCCATATGTTCAATTTATTATTTAATTAAGTCAACTTTTATACAGTTTAGTTTGTTTTGGGCACATGCTTACAACAAGGTGATTGGATAGCTCAGTCTGTACACGCGCCTCATGTCTCCAGTTCATTGGACCTGATGTTCTGTCCATGCGATCTGAAGTCATACTTGGCATGTAGAGGCCTTCATAATTAGGAACTTTCTGAAATCTGCAGGTGCACTCCTATCTATACTTTCTCAAGGCTTTCTTGCTCTAAACATACTATGTTCTCAAACCTTATAATTAGACACACAGCTAACAAGTATAAACATTGCATATTTTCACACAGTCTATAAGTATAAACATTACAGCTTACAGCTTCTAGTCATGTCAAGCAAGGCCTACAGAAATGCAATGGAAATTGTTCACAATTTGAATCCTGCAACACTCCTGCACTACCACCATCTAAGGTAGTGAATATAAAGTCTTATCCTCTGACACTAGGGGACAGAGTTGGTCTTAAAGATCCCCCTGAACAAGCACATGTGGGTAGCCACAGATGCCCATGATGAAGAACACAAAATTAACACCAGATGGATAATTCCTTCTTTTTAAAACCAGTCCAAGTGGGACCGAGCATGGTCAGCCAGTCAGCACAGGTTTAGGAAGGGCAGGTCCTGTCTGACCAACCTGATCTCCTTTTATGATCAGGTGACCCACCTGGTGGATGAGGGGAAGGCTGTGGATGTGTCTACCTGGACTTCAGCAAAGCCTTTGACACCGTCTCCCATAGCATTCTCCCAAAAAAACTGGCAGCCCACAGCTTGGACAGGCTGTATTGGGTCTGGCTGAGCTGGAGTTCATTTCCCCACAGTAGCCCTCACAGTGCTGGGCTTTGCATTGGAAGCTAGAAGGGTGTTGATAACACACCAGTGTTTTGGTTGCTGCTGAGCACAGCACCAGCACTGTAACATTCCTTCCTTAGTTGAGGGCAAGATCCTGGGAGGGGGCCCAAGTAGGCCAGCTGACCCAAACTGACCAAAGGGATATTCCAGGCCATATGATGTCAGCTCAGATATAAAAGCTGAGGCACGGAGCAGGAAGGCAGGCATTCATCGTCTAATGGCTGCCTGCTGAGGAACCGTCACGTGTACTGAAGCCCTGCTTCTCGGAAGTGGCCGACCATCGCTGCTCATGGGAAGTAGAGAATAAACCGTGCTATCTTTTGCTTCTGCGCGACAGGCTTTGCTTTACTTTTTGCTTTAAATAAACTGCCTTATCCCAACCTACGAGTTGTTTTTTCCACCTTACTCTCTCCCCTGTCCCGCTGGGAAGGGGAGTGATAGAGCAGCTGGGTGGGCACCTGACGTCCAGCCAAAGTGCACCCACCACACAGGGGCACTCTGTGCTGCGTTAAGAACTGGTTGGAGGGTTGAGCCCAGAGAGTGGTGGTGAACAGTGCTGCATCCAGTTGGCGGCTGGTCACTAGTGGTGTCCCCCAGGGATCAGTGTTGGGCCCAGTTCTGTTTAATATCTCTATTGATGATTTAGATGAGGGGATAGAGTCCACCATTAGCAAATTTGCAGATGACACTAAGTTGGGGGAGAGTGTCGACTGGCTGGAAGGCAGGAGGGCTCTGCAGAGGGACCTGGACAGACTGGAGAGTTGGACTGATTCCAATAGGATGAGGTTCAACAAGGCCAAGTGCTGGGTCCTCCACTTTGGCCACAACAACCCCATGCAGTGCTACAGGCTGGGCACAAAGTGACTGGAGAGCAGCCAGCCATGAAGGGACCTGGGAGTTTGGATTGACAGGAAGCTGAACATGAGCCAGCAGTGTGCCCAGGTGGCCAAGAAGGCCAATGGCATCCTGGCCTGTATCAGGAACAGTGTGGCCAGCAGGTCCAGGGAAGTGATTCTTCCCCTGTACTCAGCACTGGTGAGGCCACATCTCGAGTACTGTGTCCAGTTCTGGGCCCCTCAGTTCAGGAAGGATATTGAGATGCTGGAGCAGGTCCAGAGAAGAGCAACAAGGCTGGTGAAGGGACTTGAGCACAAGTCCTATGAGGAGAGACTGAGGGAACTGGGGTTGTTCAGCCTGGAGGAGGCTCAGGGGAAACCTCATCACTCTCTACAGCTACCTGAAAGGAGGTTGTAGCCAGGTGGGGGTTGGTCTCTTCTCCCAGGCAACTATCAGTAAGACAAGAGGGCATGGTCTTAAGCTCTGCCAGGGGAGGTTTAGGTTAGATATTAGGAAGAAATTCTTTACAGAGAGGGTAATCAGGCATTGGAATGGGCTGCCCAGGGAAGTGGTGGATTCTCTGTCCCTGGAGGTTTTTAAGACGAGACTGGATGTGGCACTTAGTGCCATGGTCTAGTAACCACGACGATAGTGGATCAAGGGTTGGACTTGATGTTCTCAGAGGTCCTTTCCAACCCTGCTGATTCTATGATTCTATGATTAATACCAGCTATTCTTTTCTCTCTCCTTCTACAGGTATTCCATGAGAAGATGAAGTAGTGGCAGGACTGCAGTCACACTGTTCTTCACTGCATCGATTGTTTGCATACGTTTTTGTCTTGATAGTTTTGCAATATTTATATTTGTGCATGTTTTGTCTCAGTAGTTTTCCAGAAAGATGAGCCATTGGGGAAGAAGGCCAGCCTGGCTGATCAGAGAGCTTTGGTTGGAACTTAGGGGAAGAAAGAGAGTTTATGACCTGTGAGAGACTGGAGAAAATGATTAATGGCTCAGAACAACTAAAGGGGGGGCAGGGCAAGTTTTGCATAGGTGGAACTGTGCACTGCTCCACACCCCGCCCCTGGAGCCTCTAGTCCAGCCACTGTTTTATGGATCTGACTTTTACAGTTTCCTCAAACTTTAATGAAGAACATATGGGCCACAGAAATGGAAACAAAGGATTTTCTTAAAACTTTGTCACATGAACAGTGCAGGGGAGAGTGCTAAACAAGATAAGAAAGCTCTTCTGTTTTTCTTTCAGAACTGTGGAAAATATCAAGGATACCTGTAGAATTAAAGACTTTTTTAGAAAAGCAGAAAATAGTTAAAGCAATGCTTGCAAGGTGAGTTAATTCAGCATTGTCTTCCTAATTCAGAGGCTTTTGCAGTACATTACTCTTGGTTTGAGAAGCTGGAGGTTATAACTATCAGGGCTTCATAGATTTCACTGGTATAAAACAGAGGTCTTGAACAGCAAATTGATTTGTTTGGGGTTATTTTTTGTTTGTTTGGGGGTTTTGTTTGTTTTCCTCTTAAAATAACGAATAGTATGGACAATACTGTGTGTGGTGTTTTGACCCTGGCTGGATGCCAGATGCCCCCCAAAGCCACTCTATCACTCCCCTTCTCAGTCAAACGGGGGAGAGAAAACATAATGAAAGGTTCATGAGTTGGCATAAGGACAGGGAGAGATTGCTCACTGATTACCATCAAGGGCAAAACAGATTGAACTTGGGGAAATAACCTGAATTTATTACCAATCAAAATCAGAGCAGGAGAATGAGAAGTAAAACAAATCTTAAAAACACCTTCCTGAGGTGTTTGTATAATGCACGAACCCCACTCTGCACTCTGGGCAAGTGCTGGAGTGAGATTAAGGTTTATTACAAAGGGCTTTGGTTTAAATAGAGCTCTCAAACATGATCTCTCAACCAATGACAATCAAGTATTCCATTGGGCATGTGTGATAACCCGGAAAACTACAAATCCCATAATTCTTTATTACATTCTTCCTGCCACATTTCCCCTTTCTCTATATAGTTAACAAGTTGTAATACAATACATTCTTTAAACCTTCTTGTCATAACCAATCTTATCTTAACCATTTATAAAAACCAGGACCTATTGTCACAGGGCCTTTATTGAACTGTTTATAGTTTTATTGGTTTGTGCAATATTTAAGCAACTTTAAATTACCCAGGGTTTGTAGATGTGTAAAACCTTTTATCTGAGGGTGATTTTTGTGTGATTGGGTAAAGGCATTATCTCTATTCAGAAGGGAAATGTGTTAGGTTGTGGATATTGTGTTTGCTTGTCATTACTGTGGTTGAGGTAGTGTTGTCTAATGAGTGTTTAAGATGTCTTTGCCATAAAGTGTATTTGCATTCACACACACATATCTCCACTCAACTTTCTCATTCACACCCCAGTGGCCACCGTTTCATTCTCTCCTCACACATGCATTCTTAAACCTTTTATTGTGTTTCTATTTAAATCATGGAGTTTTGGTTTTATATTGGTTACTGTTTGTGTGTTTCTTTTGGTTCTGTTGTATCATTTATTGCTTCTTTGTGATTGTTCCTGTTTTGAAGAAGTGTTAATGTAGATTTACACATATAGGAAACAGACCCATATCTCTTTCCCCCCCTTTTTGTGTATTTTTATAGCATGTTTCTCAATGTGTGATGTGTTCCTTGGCCATGTTTCTTCAGATCCAATTTCTTCACTCATTTCTTCTGCTGATTGTTTCTGTTGTGGGGGAGGGCTAATATAAGGCCTGACACATCTAGAAGGGATCCATTGTAATTTGGTACCTTCGGATACACAGGCATATACCCTCTCTTAAGTTATGAGATCTACTGGTCCTGACCATTGCCTAGATATTAGATCTTTAATCATAACTGGTGGTTTGGAAGATGAAAGTATTTGAGTTTTATGTTGGCACTCATACCTGTTATGGTCTGTATCATCACAGTTTAAGACATTTAGAACATATGATGTTTTTTATAAGTGTTCCTGGGGGTTATATACCGACTCCCTTCTTTTTTGTCTTTGAAGCATTTCTTTTAGTGTGCAGTGTGTTTTTTCTACAATTGTTAGTCTTGTGGGTGAGTGTGGTATGTTGTGAAATGGAATATCTTCTGATTTGTGAGATATGTTTTAGCTTTTGTTGAATAACATACAGGATCATTGTTTGCGTTTATGGTTTTTGGAATTTTTGAAATTGCAAACCAATTAAGTTAGTATTTGGTAACATTTTTTGTCTTTTTCTAGTGTGTGGTGGTGTATTATTCCATTTGGAATGTGTGTGAATGGATGTGTATTATGTAAAAATTAGATTTTGTGTGACTAACAAGGTGTGTATTTTTCTAGGTAAATGAGGGTTAGTGAAATCTCGAAGGAAAGAGGCTTCGAGATGTGAAAGTAACTCTGTAGCATAGCATGAATCAATTATAACATTCATAGGTTAATTACAAAACAATTTAAATGTCTTGCGTATATGAGTAAGTTGTAAAACTTATATAGAGTCCTGGTCCACGGTTTGTACCTTATTGTTCCATTGTCCTCTTTTGTTGGTCCAGATGTAGATGGTCTTAGTGTCCCGTTTATTTATTTCTTGTAGTCGTTCTTTATCTTTAAAAACAATCTTGGCAAATATGTCAATAACAGTTCAGTTTGTTTTAGATGAAAAGTGGGCAGAAATAGATGTGAGGATCAGGTGAATCTGTAGTTTTGAAGCAATAGCGGTGAGTTATTCTGTGTTATAGTGTCTTTTACTTAAGTTGAAGGCTTTAGGGACGATCTTTCGTTGTGTAGTTCTCTTTGTATCAGAGATTCCATTGTCGGTTTTGTTAAACTTTTTCTAGAACATTTTACAGTCCTTATTTCTTAATAATATCAGTTAGAGCAATTATAACTAGGTTTAATTCAGTCTCTTAGGCAGTTGTGACTTACAAGCAGTTATTTTGCACTTTTGTTGACATTATGTATGCTGTTTTTGATAGTAAAATATTTTGAGATTGTTAATGTATTAATAAAAAGGGGGATGTTTAAGATTCTATATTCATTATTGGAATAACATTCTTAGAATAATTGCATGTATGTGGACATGTTTAAGAAACTAGTAATTTTAACATCTTTTAACATTTTTTTTGTTTGTTTTGTTTTCTCCTTTTTTTTTTTAACAATTCTAGTAAAGTCACTGGGAAATTAATGAAAAATAGGGAAAAATTTTTAAAGCTTCAGTGTTCTGGTTTTGTGGAGATAAACTTAAACATTCTTAGTTAAAATGACACCAATTTACATAGTGAAAGGCAATTGCAAAGGTTTTTAGGCAACAAAGAGAATTTTTCTCCCTCACAGTGGTGTGACCTAACAGTTAATAAAGTTTCAGTTCGCTATGTTTTGTTTTCTTTTTCTCATATTATGTAAGAAGGGAGATTTTGAGTGAGAGATGAGAGGGGTTTGTTTGTCCTTTTCCTCATCAGAAGGTAAATCACCTGTTTATGTAGCCAAAAAGTTAGTAGGAAAGTTTTTATAGGAACAGGAATAGGGTAAGAGATGACAAAATCCAATTCCACTCAGTTGCTAAGTAGTAAATTATTGTTATTATGTTTGAGGGGTAACATATTATCTCTTTCTTTGCAAAGAAAATTATGCAAGAAGTGTTTTTTACCCTTTTCTTTAACCAAGAAGTTGTAAAATCTCGGTTTTCAAAAATTTCAATCTTTTCCCACTCTAAGATGGGCAAAAAGTATGAAAATGTATCTTTCTTTAGGTTTGAGAGATTGATAGACTAGTGAAAGATCTTTCGTTAATAGCAGGGCTGTGCTTTTATGGTTTTCTAGTAGTGTATGTAAAGGCATTAGTTTTGTTTGAAGGAAAGGTCACTGTATCACAGATTTAGGGCTATCTGTTTTTTGGGCTGTTTGTGACTTTAGTTGCAATTGAACTGTCTTTAGGAAAAATCTGTTGTTAATTGACCCTCTCCTTGACTGAAGTAGTCTTTTCTACAGAATGAGTGATTTCAGTGGGTCTAATGGAAACAGTAAATGTTTGGGCTATTGCTGGTTATGATGTTTGTGTTTTGCTTCGGGGATGCTAGTTTAAGAATACTTGTTAAATAGGTTTGGATGTTTTTTAAGGGTCATTGTGAGGGAGATATGATGGTCACATCTGTTCTGCTGTTAAAAATGTTTGATATTTCTGTCTTTGCCTCCCATTCTAATTGTTTAATTTGGATAAAGGCCAATTTATGCATGTTTGTGTTTTGAATGGATTTAGAGGTGTGTATTGCTTTATGTTGTAGCCTTGTGGGGCATCTTTGGGCTTGTGTTGTATGAGGGACTTGTTTGCTTTGGTTTATCAAGGCTCTTGCAGTGACTCTGTGTAAAGGGTTATGCGCTTTTGCAGCTGAAATTGTAAGTGGTTGTTTCTTTTCTACTTGTTTAGATTTGACTTTCCAGGTTGTGTATGGCATATTGGTAAACAGCATTTTAAAATAGTGAGAAGTAAACACTTGATTTAGGGCCCCTCCTAGCATTTCTATCCTTCCCCCCAGCAACACAAAAGAATCTTTTATAATAGCAGATAATTTTTCAATTAGTAAGGTAAATATGGTAGCTGATAGCTGTATGCCTGTTGTGCTTCCCAGCGTTTCCTTTGTGTTGCTAGCTGTGTTGGTGAGTTGTTTGTAATGTCCCAGTTGAAATTCTTGCAGCACAAAACCGAGTGCTGTGCTTCTTCTTTTGCAGGATCTAAAACTGCTTGTCTTTTAACCCGCTCCCTCGTCTCGCCGAGCCTGAGTTGGCACAGCTCAGTTAGGATTTTCAGAGAGTTTTCTTCTTCCTCTTCCATCAGGCTGTCTCTGGCGTAGAAACTGCTCTGGGTTTGGTGGTGGTTGCATTTGCTACGAGGTTGGTAGGGGCTGTGAGTCAGTTCCTTGGTGAGAGTAACACAGCGGTGGCTTTGTGGCTATGTGTTTGTCGTGTGTTGGTTGTTGGCTTGTTTTTGGGGTGGGGTCCCGGGCTTGCCCGGAGACCTCCCCCCCACGCCACCTGTGTGGGGTGGGGTCCCGGGCTTGCCGGTAGACCCCTCCCCGTGCCATGTGTGTGGGGGGAGGAAGGGGGGGGGGGGGTACGGGGGGGGGGGGGGGGGGGGGGGGGGGGGGGGGGGGGGCGGGCCGTGGGGGTCCTCTGACTGGAGGGGGGGAGAGCGAGGCAATCCTGTATGAAGTGTCACAGGTGAGTAGTGCGCCTGAAGATACATGGTAACACAGTGGAGGAAGGATATGGTCAGGGTGGATAGTGGGGTTCCTTTAGAGTGATGGGGGTCCCAGCCAGGCAGGGACCTTGAAAGGCATCCCAGCCTTTGATGGGTACGGGGGCCAGAAGTGTTGGTCGGTTTATTTGTCTATTTGTTTTTGGCTCACCTGTGGCTACTGCCCAGGTTTGGCATGTTCTGGATATATTTGCTTTGCTCTGTTACGTCCTGAAAGGGTGGGCAGGACAAAGGGTTGTTCCTGGGTATCTCCTTATGATTGTATATAAATAGCTGATATTAAAGTAGGAAATGAAAGACTTGCCCAAATCGTTCTACCAGGAACGTAACCTGTGTGCCCCTATGTGGTTGCGAGCTATGCTGACGATGGTAAATGCCTTCGGTAGGGTCACCCATGCCAGACAGGTCAAAACCGAAGGGTCAGATATATTATGTCCATGGGTAGGATGAGCTAGTTAGCCTTCTGGCAGTCATCCTAGGAGAAGGACAACTCTAATCCCAAACCCGGGCAGATGGAGCTCGCTTAGCCCTGTAAGGCCATCCATCTAAGAGAAGGTCACTCTAATTAAACCTACGTCCTGAGGACCTCGCTGCCACCGTCCAAGCTCGCTCGGCCCTGGCAGATGAACCTCAGGATTAAAGGGTGGGTTCAGTTCCGCACATACCGCATCTCACCTAAAAATCCATTGTGCAGGCTTGAAGGCTTTACCCACATGCAAAAAGTCCTGTAGTGACGGGCGAGGGTCGAAACAGCAGGTGAAAGGTGCACTGGAAGCCGCAGACTCAACCTTGCATGCAGGCGGTTCAGGATATTGGTCATTTGAGACTGACTGGAGATGACAGTCTCTTGGGGCAGCACCCTGAATGACCAAGCAGCCTTTTCAAGGACAGCACTGCTTGCTCCACTCAGAGAGGGGCCTAGAAAAGGTGGTCTAAACAAAGCTCATCTCCACCTTCACCCGGTTGGTTAACCGCAGACCAACGGGCATCTTCTTCCAATGCGGTCGCACAAAGATCAAAAGACAAAGGCATGCACCTGCCTCCAAAGGTGTACCTAAATTAACTCTACCATGATGGAACATCAGAACCATGCTTGATTCTGCAGATAGCGGACGTCCTGAGCGACGTTCTTCCCTAATTGCCCATGAACTGGCTCGTCTCAATATCGACATTGCTGCTCTCAGTGAAGTTCGCCTTCATGAGGAAGGAAGCCTCAGAGAACATGGTACCAGTTACACACTCTTTTGGTCAGGTAAGCCCAGAACCGAAAAACATCTCTCAGGTGTCGGCTTCATGATCAAGAACTCTATTCTTCCCAAACTCGAAAATCTGCCGACAGGTCACTCTGACCGCATTATCTCCCTACGCCTTCCACTAAACAACAACCAACACGTTGTCATCTTTAGTATATATGCCCCAACTCTCCAAGCTGACCCTGCTGAAAAAGATAAATTTTACACTGACCTGCGCTGCCTTACCCAAAAGGTGCCCGCAGATGATAAGATCATTATCCTTGGTGATTTCAACGCCAGAGTAGGTAAGAATTTTGAAGCCTGGAAAGGAGTATTAGGCAAGCATGGTGTTGGAAACTGCAACGATAATGGTGGACTTCTGCTAGAATTCTGTGCGGAGCAACAGCTCACCATCACTAATACTATCTTTCAGCAGAAAAATAGTCTGAAGACAACCTGGATGCACCCCAGGTCTAAGCATTGGCACCTCATTGATTATGTCTTGGTGCGACGGAGAGATGTCCGCGATGTCCTCCATACCCGCGTGATGCCCAGCGCAGAATGTCAAACAGACCATCGGCTTGTGCGCTGTAAACTCAACTTTTATCTCAAATTCAAACCCAAGAGGGGCAGTATCCCAAGGAGAAGACTCCAAGTTAACGATCTCCAATCAGCCACAGTAAGAGAAAGATTCCAGGCAAACCTTCAAACTAAGCTTGATAACCATTCCACAGATTCTGCAGATTCCTCTCCTGAAACAATTTGGCAGCATATTAAAAGTAGCATCCTGCAATCCTCTGAAGAATCCTTAGGGTTCTCCCTCAAGAAGAACAAGGACTGGTTTGATGAAAATAATCAAGAAATCCAGGACTTGTTGAGGAAGAAGAGAACCGCCCACCAAGCACACCTTGCACTGCCATCCCGTCACGCAAGAAAAACAGCCTTTCGTCTTGCATGCAGCAAGCTCCAACAGAAAATCCGTGACATCCAGAACAAGTGGTGGACCGATCCAGCTGCAAAAACTCAACTATGTGCAGATACAGGGGATCACAAAGGATTCTATGAGGCCCTGAAAACAGCATACGGGCCTACATACCAAGTCCAAAGCCCACTAATCAGTGCAGATGGTCAAACGCTTCTGACAGATAAAACCTCCATTCTGAATAGATGGTCTGAACATTTTCAGACTCTTTTCAGTACCAACCGTGTAGTCCAAGACTCAGCAATTCAGTCCATCACACAACAACTGGTGAAATACGAATTGGATACTGCCCCCACTTTAGGAGAAACCCTCAAGGCCATACAGCAGGTGAAAATCGGCAAGGCAGCTGGGGTTGATGGAATTCCACCCGAAGTCTGGAAACATGGGGGCCTTGCACTCCATGCTAAATTTCATGAGTTTGTGGTGCGCTGTTGGGAACTAGGCGAACTACCATCAGACCTTCGTGATGCAGTCATCATCACCTTGTATAAGAAGAAAGGTACTAAATCAGGCTGCTCAAATTACCGTGGTATTACTCTGCTCTCCATTGCTGGCAAAATCCTGGCAAGAATACTCCTGAACAGACTAATACCCGCTATAGCAGAAGAAACTCTACCTGAAAGTCAGTGTGGCTTCAGAGCCAACAGGAGCACCACAGACATGATATTTGTTCTCAGACAACTGCAAGAGAAGTGTAGGGAACAGAACAAAGGTCTCTATGTAACCTTTGTCGACCTCACCAAGGCTTTCGATACTGTGAGCAGAAAAGGTCTCTGGCAGATTTTGGAACGTTTAGGTTGTCCCCCCAAGTTCCTTAAAATGATCATCTCACTTCATGAGGATCAGCAAGACCAAGTCAGATATGACAACACACTTTCTGAGCCCTTTCTAATAAAGAATGGTATGAAACAAGGCTGCGTTCTCGCTCCTATCCTATTCACAGTCTTTTTCAGAATGATGCTCCAAAGGACCATGGCAGACCTCGATGATCAGGACAGTATCTACATACGATATCGTACTGATGGAAGCCTATTCAACCTAAGGCGACTGAAGACCTACACCAAGACCTTAAACCATCTTGTCTGGGAGCTGCTTTAAGCTGATGATGCCGTCCTTTTTGCCCACACAGAAGCAGTCGTGCAACGCTTAACATCCTGCTTTGCAGATGCTGCTGAGCTCTTTGGGCTGGAAGTCAGCTTAAAGAAGACAGAAGTTCTCCCTTTTTGCCCAGAAGGAGGGACCTGACCCGCCGGCTCTCGCCTGCTATTTGTGCGCCGCGATCGGCTCTACGTGCGCAGCCGGGGGTCCCGGCCCTGGCGCCTTCGGTCTGGAAGGAATCCTCGACCTTATGCAATTTTAGCCCCCGGCCGGCCGGCGCACCGGCACGCGAACGACGGCCCTTTTTGCCCAGAAGGAGGGGCCTGACCCTCCGGCTCTCGCCTGCTATTTGTGCACCGCAATCGGCTCTACGCGCGCAGCCGGGGC
>NW_020925064.1:49116-50949 GCF_003984885.1 Neopelma chrysocephalum
CGCCTTCGGTCTGGAAGGAATCCTCGACCGTATGCAATTTTACCCCCGGTCGGCAAGCGTGCCGGCACACGAACAACGGCCCTTATTGCAAAGAAGGAGGGGCCTGACCCTCCGGCTCTCCCCTGCCCCTTGTGCGCCGCGATCGGCTCTACGCGCGCAGCTGGGGCTCCCGGTCCTGGCGCCTTCGGTCTGGAAGGAATTCTCGACCGCATGCAATTTTAGCCCCTGACTGGCAGGCGCGCCGGCCAGGGAATGACGGCCCTTTTTGCCCAGAAGGAGGGGCCTGACCCTCCGGATCTCGCCAGCTCTTTGTGTGCCGCGATCGGCTCTACGCGCGCAGCCGGCGCTCCCGGTCCTGGCACCTTCGGTCTGGAAGGAATCCTCGACCGTATGCAATTTTAGCCCCCGGCCGGCCAGCGCGCCAGCACACAAACGACGGCCCTTTTGGCCCAGAAGGAGGGACCTGGTCCTCCGACTCTCTCCTGCTACTTGTGCGCTGTGATCAATTTTACGCGCGCAGCCGGGACTTCCGGTCCTGGCGCCTTTGATCTGGATGGAATCCTCGACCGTATGTAATTTTAGCCCACGGCCGGCCGGCGCACCGGCCCATGAACGACGGCCCTTTTTGCCCAGAAGGAGGGGCCTGACCCTCCGACTCTCGCCTGCTATTTGTGCAACACAATCGGCTCTACGCGCGCAGTTTGGGGCTCCCGGTCCTGGCGCCTTCGGTCTGGACGGAATCCTCGACCGTATGCAATTTTAGCCCCCGGTCGGCCGGCGCACCGGCCAACGAACGACGGCCCTTTTTGCCCAGAAGGAGGGGCCTGACCCTCCGGCTCTCGCCTGCTTTTTGTGCGCCGTGATCGGCTCTACGCGCGCAGCTGGGACTCTCGGTCCTGGCGCCTTCGGTCTGGAAGGCATCCTCGACCGTATGCAATTTTAGCCCCCGGTCGGCAGGCGCATGGGCCCACGAACGATGGCCCTTTGTGCCCAGAAGGAGGGGCCTGACCCTCCGGCTCTCGCCACCTATTTGTGCGCCGCGATCGGCTCTACGCGCGCAGCTGGGACTCCCGGTCCTGGCGCCTTCGGTCTAGAAGGAATCCTCGACCGTATGCAATTTTAGCCCCCGACTGGCAGGTGCGCCGGCTAGCCAACGACGGCCCTTTTTGCCCAGAAGGAGAGGCCTGACCCTCTGTTTCTTGCCTGCTATTTGTGTGCCGTGATCGGCTCTACGCGCGCAGCCGGGGCTCCCGGTCCTGGCGCCTTCGGTCTGGAATGAATCCTCGACCGTATGTAATTTTAGCCCTCGGGCGGCTGGCGCACCGGCACACAAACGACGGCCCTTTTTGCCCAGAAGGAGGAACATGACCCTCCGGCTCTCGCCTGCTATTTGTGCGCCGCGATCGTCTCTGCGCGCGCAGCAGGGACTCCCGGTCCTGGCGCCTTCGGTCTGGAAGGAATCCTCGACCGTATGCAATTTTAGCCCCCGACTGGCAGGCGCGCCGGCCAGCCAACGACGGCCCTTTTTGCCCAGAAGGAGGGGCCTGACCTTCTGTTTCTTGCCTGCTATTTGTGTGCCGTGATCGGCTCTACGCGCGCAGCCGGGGCTCCCGGTCCTGGCGCCTTCGGTCTGGAAGGAATCCGCGACCGTATGTAATTTTAGCCCCCGGGCGGCCGGCACCCTGGCCCCCGAACGACGGCCCTTTTTGCCCAGAAGGAGGGGCCTGACCCTCCGGCTCTCGCGTGCCCCTTGTGGGCCGCGATCGGCTCTACGCGTGCAGCCGGTGGTCCCGGTCCTGGCGCCTTCGGTCTGGAAGGAATCCTCGACTGTAT
>NW_020925065.1:0-3361 GCF_003984885.1 Neopelma chrysocephalum
CTGGAAATGCTTGGATCCTTCCTGGAGATGCTGGATCCCTCTGCCAAACTGGATGTGCCTGGATCCTTCCAGGATCCCTCCTGGAGCTGCAGCCTCCTCAGCCAGCCTGGATCCTTCCTGGAGCTGAAACATCCCTGTGCCAGCTTGGATATTCCTGGATCCTTCCTGAAACTGCAGCATCCTCTACCAATCTGTAAGTGCCTGGATCCTTCCTGGAGATGCTGGATCCCTCTGCCAGGATGGATGTGCTGGATCCTTCCTGGAGCTGCAGCCTCCTCAACCAGCCTGGATCCTTCCTGGATCTCTCCTGGAGCTGAAACATCCCTGTACCAGCCTGGATATTCCTGGATCCTCCCTGGAGCTGCACACCCCAGGCTGTGCCTGGCACATCCCTTTTCCAGCCTCCAAGGGGTCGAGGGGCCAAGCAGGGGATGAGCAGAGAGCTCCTGGTCACTCTGAAACACTCAGACTTCCAAAAACCTGGAGAAAGTTTGAGCTGGAACTTTCCCTTGGACACTTATCCTGCTTTGCCCAATGCCAAGAGGTGGGAAGGGATGTCCTGTGCCTTTGGGGTTGCTACTTCGGGTTGTGAGGGTTATTTGTTTCTTTTTTTTTGTTTTGGTTTGGTTTGGTTTTTTGTTAGTTTCTTTGTTTTGGTTTTGGTTTTGGTTTTTTTGGTGTTTTTTTTGTTTGTTTGTTTTTGGTTTTGGTTGTTTGGTTGGGGTTTTTTTGTTTTGTTTGTTTGTTTGTTGGGGGTTTTGCGGGTTTTTTTGTGGGTTTTTTTTTTGTTTCTTGTTTTTTTGGTTTTTTGGGGTTTTTTTTGTTTGTTTGTTTTTTCTTTGTTTGTTTGTTTTTGTTTGGGGGGGTTGTTTTTGTTTTGTTTTTCTTTGTTTGGTTGGGTTTTTTTGTTTGGGGTGTTTGTGTTTTTTTGTTTTGTTTGTTTGTTTGTTTGGGGTTTTTTTGGTTTTTGTTTGGTTTTTTGTTTTTTTTGTTTGTTTGTTGGTTTGGTTGGTTCTTTTTTCCTTTGTTTGTCTTTTGTTTGGTTTTTTTTGTGGGTTTTGTTTGTTTGGTTGGTTTGGGTTGCGTGTTTTTTTTTGTTTGTTTGTTGGTTTTTTTGGTTTTTTTTTAACCAAACCCAGATTCTGCCCCCACCTGGATCCCCCCAAGAAGTGCAGAGCAGCTCTGGGGCTCCTTCTCCCCCCCCTGCAGCCCCAACTCCTGTGTCCAGGGGGGTTTTTAGGAGCAGATTGATGCCCTTTCCATCCCCATCTGGGATCCCAGCAGGACACAGGGAGCCCACCAGCAAAAAGCAGAGGAATAAGTGGGAATGGGGCAGTTAATGCTCCTTAACCCCCCATCCCACCCCAAATCCTGATGGGAGGGATGGGACCAGCTCAGAGGAGCTCATTACACATAAACTTCTCCAGGCTGCTTTTCCCTCCTCTGCCTTGTTCCCAGGCTGTCTCCCCAGGGATCAGAACCCTTGGATAGAGTCCTTCCCTCCCTGTTTCCAGCAGGAGAAGGATCAGCCTCTCTCTCCTCTCCCTTTTCAATGCCATTAATTCATCCCTGGCTTTTCTCCCACAAAGGGACACGAGGCTTTGGAAAAACTATCTCAGGGTTTATTTCTCTGAACTTGGTTTGGCTTCCCCTCTGTCCATGAGGCTGAATGGGAAATGAAATCCTGCTCTGCTCTCAGGGAGGAAAATCCCGGGTTTTGGGTGGATTCAAGCTGATGTTGGAGGCTCTGCTGAGGTCAAGAGGATTTGGGTGTGGAGCAGAAATGGGCTCTGGGCTCTCAGATAAGCAGCTTTGGGGAGTCTTTAGAGGAGGCAAAATGAAAAGGGCACAAGTTCCCAGACTCGGTATTTTATAGGGGTTTGCAAAGGGATGAAAAGTAATACCCCTAATTCTGGCTGGGTGTGAGTAAGGGCATTAATAACACTCCTTTTGGTACAAAGGTGCAGGGAAATTAAATGTAATACATTAGCAAGGAGCTGGACAGGACAACCAGACCCTCACACCACCCTCTTCTCCCTGCAGCACTTCAACACCACCCAGAAAGAACCCTGAAAGGGTTAAAGAACATCCTTGCCAAATTGGAATTAAACTGTGCTAATATCAGCTAAGTGACTGTTCAGGGTAATAGCAGAGAGAAAAATGATGTGCCATGTATTTATAAATAATAAAGCATAATTTATTAATAATCTGGAATTGAAGAAAGGGTCTGGGAAGCTTAATTAATTATTACTTGTAAAGTGCTTTTGAGATTATTGGATAAAAGCTGCTACGGAAGGGAAAGGTATTGAGGGAGGAACGTCTCAGCATCCTGCAGGAGCACAGCTCTGGGAGCTGCAGGACAGCCCAGGAGGGGGTTGGAATCCCAGGGACTGAGGTTTTTGATGCAGAACTAGAATTGTTTCTTCCCAGCATGGGAACAGGGATGCTGTGCCACCCCATCCCTTGGGAGAGGGGGATGGAGGGGAGGGGATGGACCCTCCTGGCCCAGGGCTGGGGTGGGGTCCAGGCTCTGATCCTGCTGGCAGCAGGCAGGGTTTGGGTTCCTGCTTCATCTCAGATGAGATTCAAAACGTTATTAAATGAATCATTTCCTTTAGTGAAATCAGGTAAAATTGAAAAATGAGCAGTTCCCATCACCCCCCTCCCTCCTGCTCCCCATTTTTAACTGCTCTTCCCCATTTTTAACTGCTCTTCCCCACTTTTAACTGTTCTCAGAAAGAAAAAGAGGGGGAGCAAACCCACCTGAACATTCAAAACCTACAGATGAAGTGACCAAAGAATTCCCACCTTTTCTCCCACCAGCCCTCCCAGCACTGGTCTCTCTGTCTGGAGCTGATTTCTGGTGCAAACCACCTCTGACAGCCCAAAAACATCACCCTGCCCCAATTAGCTCTTTCTTAAGGCTCTGATTTGATTTCTACCCAGAAGAAAACACCACCCCAGACAATTCAAAGGGCATTAAATCCAGTTTATCAAGCCCTGGGTGAGTTCATCTCCTGGAAAGAAGCTCATGAAGACCCACCTGACCCTTCCCTGCTGTGGGAGCTCGTGGGGTCCTTCATCACCCACCTGTAGCTCCTGGATATTTTGGGATGGAGGGGGATTCCAAGGTGTCCCAGGAACTCGTGTCATTGCAGTTTGCACTCACATTGGACCACTTTGAAAATGCTTTTTGAGTTTGGTTTAAGCCTGGGCACTTTAAGCCCGGCCTAGTTGCTGGCTGGGACAGGGTTTATTAGACCCTGCCTGAAAGAGGGGTCTAATAAAGCAGAAGCACAGAGTTAAAAACTTAACAATTATCCCCCAGTGAACCTGTGGATCATCTTTAGGAGGTGGGGGG
>NW_020925066.1:0-471 GCF_003984885.1 Neopelma chrysocephalum
TGTCCCAGCACGAGGGCCCTTCAGCTGCAAGGGCAGACCCAGGGCCCCACACCCTGTCCCTGACTCTGGCTCGACCCCAAATCCCCAGCTCAGGCAGCCGCACTCAAGCACCCCACAAAAGCCCAAAGGTGACACCAGTCAGCAGCTCACCAAGGCAAGGGTGTCCTTCATCTTCTGAGCCATGTGGGACTGTGTCGCCTTAATCATGCCAATCTCCTCCTGAAGATTCTGGTAGTCAGCCATGGCCTAGGAGAGAGGGGTGGTGTGGGTGAGTCCCAGTGGAGGGTCCCTGGGGACCTGCAGGACCTTGCCCCTGCCATGGTGTGCCCAGCACAGGGGACAGCACAGGTCAGGCTCAGCCAGGCTGGCAGGGCACTGAGGGCAGCACTCTCCATGCATCCAGCAGGGCCAGAGCTGCTGAGCCTGCGGCCGGCAGAGCCGAGGCCACTGGCTGCTGCCTCAGAGCCACAA
>NW_020925067.1:0-15620 GCF_003984885.1 Neopelma chrysocephalum
TCATAAATCCACCCCAGGACCCATCGAAACCTCCTCAAGGACCCCCCAACTCCCATAAGAGATGACATACCACCCCCCCGGACTCCCTAAACCCTCTCAGTGACCCACAAAACACACCTGGGACCCCCTAAGCCCATTCAGGGACCCCCCCAGTCCCTCTAAGGGAGGCTCAAAACCGTCTGGAACCCGTTAAACCCCCTAGAGACCAAAAAAACTGCTGCAAACGTCCCCGCAAAACCCACCCAGGACCCCCAAACCCCCTCAGAGATCCCCCAAGCCCACCTGTGACCTCCCAATCTCCTCAGAAACCAAAACTCCCTCAGGGACTCCCAAACCCCTTCAGGGACCTTCAACCCCCCCCCCGAGTCCCCTCAGGACACCGAATCCCCTCAGGGAACCCTCAAAATCTCCTCGGGAACCCCTGGACTCCTCTGCTAAGCCCTCCCGAGCCCTCCAGCCTTTCTACCCACAGCCGCGCTCCCCGCAGCCCCCGAGGGGATCCCCAGACCCCGCTCCCCCCGCAGACCCCGCCAGCTCACACAGCCAAGCGCAGCTTTTGCCGGAGCCGCCGCCCCGTCCCCTCCACGCGGCAAAGAGGGCACTCTTCGCGCGCTTCGGATTTAGACACCCCCGCCGCAGCCAATCAGCGCGCGGCCACGCCCCCTGCCCGCCCTCCGCCCCGCTCCCGCCTGGCGCGGGGCATCCCGGGAGATTCCACAGTCAGTTCCTGGAACAGCCCTGGCAGCGCAGCCCCCAAGGGCACACGATGTGCTGCTGTGCTGGAGAGGACCCTCCTCAGCCTGGGCAGCAGGGCTGGAGGGGGGAGATTCCCTGCCCCTCCCCAGCTGGGCCCTTCCTGCCCACCAGCTCCTGCTCCAAAGGGCTCCCACACACCCTGGGGCACTTGTCACACTTGGGCACTGGAGCTGCCCCAGGGCATCTCTGGGCAGTGGCCAGCCCTGGGACTGCTCTGGCAAGTCATGGCCTGAAGCCACGAGTGTGGAATGTAGGAGACACTTGAAACCTCTGCAGAACAGAAGTCTTGGGAATTGCTGAAGGCTTTCAGGCCAGCATTCCCAGACTTTTTGTGTTTTTTTTAATTTCAACAATTTTTTCCCGTTTGTTTTTATTGACAACACCTTCTATATATTATATTAAGCTGATTCTTTCATTGTCTACATGAATAGTTTTGTGCAGCTACATATCAAAGTAAATATCCCACCAGTGATTCAATTAAGGAAACATAACTCTGAGGAAGCTCTTGATTTTTAGGGCACCTTTCATAATTCTAATTTTGCCTCTTTTCTTCATCCTCTCCCTACTTTTGTGTTGAAAAAGCTCTCCAGGATGTGTGTGCCTGGGAGTGTTTTCACACTCTGAGCTGTGCCATGGGACAGGGGACAAATGCACCTTCTAGAGAAATCTGCCCCTCCTGCTCACAGGAGCCCTCTGAGTGCCCAGGTGAGATGGTGCCCAGGCTGCTTTGCTGGTGTGGAATGAAAAGGCCAGGCCAGTAAGGCAGAGGAGGGTGATGGAGGAGACAGGGCCATTTGCAGTGGATGTGTGTGAGGCTGGGGAGATGAATGTCCCTGGGCCAGTGAAGGCTGTTCCTGGAGTCACCCCCAGAAGTGTCAGGGCTCTGACAGGGCTCCAGAGCTGAGCTGGGCTCCTGTCGGGGGTTGACAGAGAACCTGTCAGCAGCCTGGCACTTATCGACGAAGCAGTCGATGTTGACCAGATCAAAGTGTACCCCTGAGATGGACTGAAAGAGAGGACTGAGGCCCTGATCCTGACAGTATACTGATGCATCCTGAAAAAGCTGTCCCATGGGAACAGAGAACATTGTCTCATGAGAACAGAGACCTGTTTTGAACGAGAGTGGTCGGGAAAAACATCAACATGAGAGAAAAATAAGAGCAGGTGCTCGGGACTGTTGTGGAAACATCACGGGGCTGTTTTGAGAAAGAGCAAAGTTGTTGTGAGAAAGTAGAGTTTAGAAAATGCACCTATTAGCTGTAAGAATTCTGGTGTGAGAGTTTGAACTGTCCTATCCGTGTGGATTACATGTGTTCAAAAACTGTACTTATAGGGACTGCGAAGCAGCCCCAGGGTGTGCTGTCTTTTTCCTGGAAATAAACTTTGTTGGAACCTTTTTTATGTCGCACATCCGTTCCAACCATGCCAGGCTCCTGCCCTGCTCACACCCCCAGGGCTGTGCAGAGACACGAGTCCTTCCCTTGCACACACACACCCAGGTCCTGGCAGCAGGGGCAGTGTCTCCCTGGCTCCTGCTGCCACTGCCAGGGGCTGGAGGCCCCTCAACCCTGCAGAGCCCCCACCCTGCACACTCACACACTTCAGCTCCACATTGGGGGTTTCCCCTCCCTGGCACTGCCCAGTCCAGCCCCTCCCTGGTTCCCCCATCTCCCTGCCCCTGCCCCAGCCCAGCAGAGCAGCACAGTCAGGTCTGGCCCTGCAGCAGGACATGGAGGCCATGGAGCTCAGGGACAGGCCCTCTGTGTCTGCAATGCTCAGCACATCATCATCTCAGGCAGCTCCTGCAGCCCCAGGGCCAGCCCCGCTCCCCAGCACAGCAGCAGAGAATCGGCCCCGGGCTCCTCAGGCATCATTTGCCATCTCCAGGGGCACTGGCCACCACCAGCACCAGCTGGAGCAGCCTCAGCCCCTCAACCCCCACAGTGGCACCCTGAGGTCAGCACACGGACTCCAGGGAGAAACCAGCAATGCAAGGACCCTCTGGAGAGTCTGGTCCTTGGGCTTGTTCTTGAGAGCCCTTGAGAAGAAGAGCTGAGGCTTCAGGCTGTGCCCTGAGCAAATGGAGCCCCTCGTGTGGTGAAAAGAGTGCAGTGGAGCCCAGCTCATCCCAGCAGTGCCATGGCCACAGGACTGACCCAGCCCAGCACAGGGACCAAGGGCCAGAGCACTGAGGCCTCACCCGAGGCCCAGAAGGGGAGGGTGGCAGGAGAAAAAGAGCAGCTCTCAACAGGCCAAATGCTGCTGCTCCCTGGCACTGCTGCTGTGTTGGGACTCTGTTTCCCTGACCCTCTGCACACAGGCACTGCCCTGCCAGGTTCATGAGAGGTCTCAGAAGACTGAACTCAGAGAAACAAGTCACTGAAGGATCCTCGACTTTGTTTCAATGCATTCCTCATTTCCACAGATTCTGGGTCAAATTCAAGATGTAGACAGTGAACTAGACATGGGATGAATAATCAATATTCACTGTACACAACTTTATCCCAAGAGAAAAACCACATGAAAACCCCAACCCAGCACCACATAAACCTGAGCAGGCAGGCTGGAACAAGGAGTCCCATTCTGAATGGAATGGAAGAGAAAACAGGCCATTTGTGCCTTCAGAAAAGCATCCAGTCATGATTTTCCTCAGGGCATCCTTGAAGCAAAGGATTTCTTCAGACAGATGCCAGAGCTTGGCAGCAGGCTGTCCTTCCTAGCTTGGAAAATCTCTGCTAACTTACCTAACAATGGTACAAACCCCCCACGTTAATGTTGTCAAACAGCTGCATCTGCAGTGTTCATGTTCCAGCACTACCTAATGCACAATTATCACAACTCTTTTTGAAATTAAAGGGGAGGGAAAGAAAAAGGAGGGGTGGGGGGAGACTCCCCACCCCAGTCATCCATCCTGGCCACTGCTCCTAAGAAATTTAATATATGCTAAAAAGATATAAAAAGACATCAAAAGCTTTCAGAAATAAAAGTGCTTCGGAAGCTAAATCTTAATATTGCCAAGTATTTTTTGCCAGATTATAAAGTTGACTGAAATGCCAGGATACTGCATTTTGGAAGCAGCAGCAGCTCACATATTGCCTTGTATTAGTGGCTGAAGTGTGTTGCTGATTCCAAAGCTAGACTATCATCATCTGTGGGGGAGAGTAGATAAATAAATAAATAAAAATTGGCATTCCCTACCAACCCTGCTGCCTTGAAGCACTCTTTTCAAGTGCGGCCTGTGAGAAAAATCTCATTTATTGAATTTAGAAAGACGGCAAAAGTTTGCAAAACAAAAGGAATAAAACGAAAAGGAAAAATTACAACACGTGTTGGGTGTCCTAGGCACGCAGGATTCCCAGGAACACACCCTTCAATTCAAAAGTCCCGCTTTTTAAACATTCTTAAGGTTCAACCCCGTTTACGTCATAGAAGAGGCGTTCCCCTCTTTCTGGTTGGCTGTGTCGTGCTGGGAGGTGGAGTGTCCAGCAGCATGGCAGCTTCCAGGACCAGCCATGTGGTATAAGGGGTTTCCTTACCAATATTCATTTACAGTTCCCTATTCCCGTTCGCATGTTTCCCTGACACCGGTTCCAGGCTGAATCCGGCGTCTTACAGCTCCGCGATACGCCCTATAGGTTAGTAAAGAAAAACTCTTATGTTAGTGATTTGCTAAATTCATTTGCTTGTAATAAAACCGATTCTTTATTTCCCACAGGCCTTGACAGGAAAAAAAAGTTAAGAGCACTTTATTTTGATTATAGTGCTTTCCCCAGGCAGGAATTTTTATTTCAGTTAGAATCTTTGAACCATTACATTTTCAGTGATACATTTTTATATTTACAGTTGACATCTTCATAGAAGAATGAAACCTTTGAGCAACAGCTCTAAAGCATGAAGGTGGCCTGCAGTAAATACTTAAATTATTTTACACCCAAATGGAGCCTGTTGTTTTTAGCTAAAATGTAATAAACCTTAAATCAATGACCTTTTTTTTTACTGAAAGCCTGCACTTTGGAAAACTAACTTTCCCAAGAAACATATTTTAGTGAAATAATGCCAAACAAAGGGCTATTGAAATTTAAACATTTTCTCCATTTATAGCTTGTGAACATTTAGTTCCTAAATTCCCAACTGCTACCTAATGTACAGAACAGTGGTGCCTTGGTTGAATCACATATCATTGATTTCAGAGTGTCACACTGATCATAATTGATAATAAAACCTTCCACTCATTACAGCACACTCAAAAGCACCCTGCTATTTAATGTCAATGGAAAAATGGCCCAAAGTGCCTAAAACATTTACTTTTGCTAATGTAAAAGTGCTGGCATTTTACTTCCTTCCTGATAAGCCAGTGCCAATGGACTGTGATTATTCTTTTCTTATTCAAAGCACCCTCAATCTTATCAGGTGTCTGAACAGCACAGTTACTGAAAACAGTTTGTACTGCTCCTCTCTCCTCCTGCCAGGCTATCAGATAAACCCAACTAACTCTCTGTATTTACACACAATCAAACATAAGCTGTGTCTTCAACCCACTGTAGCCTGTTTCTGGCATGTTACAGGTTTGCTGCTTGACATTAGTTGTAACCAAAACAGCAGCAGTGAATTAGCTTAGAACAAAAATATGGCCACTCCATAGCATGGAACACAAAAGGGACACAGGATAGGAAAAAAAAAAAGAGAAACATTTTGTGAAGTAAGAATGATCACTCTCATCTCAGTAGTTCACAGGTATTTATCTGGTGCTACTTGAAAAAGAGCCTGGAAGCAACAGGATTCAAATGCATTCAAACCAGACCTGACACAGGCCTCAAGAGTAGAAAAACAATTTCTTTTTTTGTTTATTTTATTCTCCTGTCCTCTAGGAACTGTCTCTGATTTGCAAGGGGTGAGAAAGTGAAAGAAAGGAAAATGGTTACAGCGTCTGAAAGCATTTAAATGCCTTTACAGTTTTTGTCAGTAACAAGACTGATTTTCATGATCCAACCTTCATTTGGCACTAAAAGACCCCCACAAAAGCAAACCAAAAAAACACTCTCTCCCAAAGAAGCCTCTCAGCAACTCTCCTTTTCATTCAGTGTCTCGAATACAGAATTTTCAGTGCTGACTACTGAGGAATAACACAAGATCAACTCCTTCAGAAGGGCCACAGCTTTGAAGATTTTGCTTCCTGCACAGCCCTAGGGAATAGGCACAGCATCTCCCTTCCTTCTTCTCAGGATGACAGGGAATCCTCGGGATGAACCCAGTGCTGGAAGAGTCAAACATTAACCTGGTTGTGCCCTGGGCACTCTCAGCTGGCTAAATGAAAAGTTCTGGAATGCCGGGAGAAATCCTGAGTTGCAGCTCTTGGATTAAGTACAGCCTTCTTTAGAAGCTGAAGCTCCAGCCCCTGAGTGGAGGCTCCTTCCCACCACCCCCTCCCACTGACAGTCCCCCTGAGCAATAAAATATCAAATCAAACATAAAAGGACAGTGGCATTAATCCTCCACAAAGACAGGACCAAATCCTGCACCCAATCTGATGACAGAAAAAAAATTTAAAAGTAAACAAAGAATACACAGAAAATTGCTTGATCCTTTGTTACATTTCCAATCTATGGAGAACTACACAAACTGCCAGTAGCAGAGTGCTCAGAGTACATAAAAGAGTGTGATTTCACCATTTTGTTAAATATTGGTTTTACTAGATTTTCGTATCTTGTATTTCTTTAAAAATATTCACGTGTGAGATTGAAAAAAGTGTTTCTTTCAAAAACAGCTCTAGAAACCAACCCAGAAATAGGGGGAGAGGGGTGAAAAAGCAGCAGTAACATGTACAAAAATGGTCTGAATAAAGCAAGTCACCTCCTGCCCACCCATCCTGGCACCTGATGGGAAGGAATTTTGGAAATGCTTAGGAACAAGCTAGCACTACATTTTAGATATGACTTTTTCATCTCTACATCTACAGGACTTTAAACTGTTTCATGTCCAGCTGGCTTGGAGGGGGGAGCACACACACACACAACTGGCTTATAATTTTTTAATTATTTTTACCTTTTTTTTTATTTTTATTTCTTTTTTGTTTGTTTTTCTGGGTTTTATTTCTGAGGACATTCAAAACAAGAAATAGCAACTCAACATCATCTTCTCAATTCTAACTTGCCAAAGCCATCAATCTCTGATCACACCTATTAGAATCTCACTGGAGCCAACAGGACATTTTGCGACAGCTCGACCAGTTGTTTAAGGAAAGAGTGTGTGATGGAGCAAAGCTAAATCCACACATCTGGGATACTGCTGACACTCCTCAGCATGGCTAATATTGATTTGTTTTCTTTGGCTAGGTAAGTGCTGCCCAAACACATTACCTATGGTATGTAGTTCCAATCCAAATGATGAAAAGGAGATGTGCAGGGTTTTTTTCCACTTACAGCAACATGAAAAGACACAGAGGAGGAAGAGACATCCACGCTAAGCTACAGAGTAATAACCTCAAAAACCTCAAATCAAGTTTGGTTTCTGTGAGAAAAATCTCTTTTATCAATTTATAAAACGGCAAAAAAAAAAAAAACACTTGCAGGACAAGGAAACTTACAGAAAAGAATCCTTTATTTGCAGCGCTGGGTGCAGTCCCAAGCCACCCGCCTGGAAAAGCACACCCCTCCAAGAGCCCGCTCCTTTTTGTACTCTTCAGCTACCCAATATCTTGAATATTCAGCAGGTAACAAGTATTTTACCTTAAAGGGTAATTTTCAAATCGGCGGGTGGGTGTCACCCTCCCGCCTGATTGGTTCCGCTTGATTGATCCCACTTGATTGGTCCCACCTGATTGGATCATGACGTACCCCCCCGTACAGCTTGATTGATTGATGACGTACCCCCCTGTACATGTACAGGGGGCCCCCCTGTACAGCTTGATTGATTGATGACGTACCCCCCTGTACTTGTACAGGGGGGTTCTTTTTGCACACAAAGACATGTGGCCGGTGTAACTTTTCCATCTATATATTGTATCCTACCTCGGCCGCAATATTCCCTTGGTGTACAGCCCTGACGGAGCCTTTCACCTTACAATCTTCGCGAGGCGCCTGAATATTTCTAAAATTAAATGGGAGGTAAGAAGAAAATCCCAACACCCCCTGTTTCCCACTTACATAAATTTACTTATAATAAAACCAGATTATTTTATTTCTCATAGTTTCAGAACAAAACTCTTAAAGAGAATCTTATGCCCTCCCATATAAAGACAGCAGCTCAAAGCTGCAAAGAGTTTTAATCAGCAAAAGGGAATATAATTTTCAATGTATGATAAAAGGATATATTTGGACTATTCTCACATGCACAGGGGTAGCTAATTATATTTCAGCAAGTTATCATATAAATAAATGTGCACAATTCTGTACAAGGACACTTTAAATGGCTTGATTAGACCGAGAACAAGGAACTTCTATTACATACACCCTGATATACTAACTTACCACAGCACATGGCCATCCTTCTCCAATTTCAGATTTAAGGTTCTGTGTTAGGGTCACAAAAAGTAAGAATTTTTTGTTTTGTTTTGCCTCATAAATTATTTTGATCTAAATCTGCAAATTTCATCAAGATTTCATACAAATTCAGAATGGTGACTCACGGTAAAAATCAGACATTCAGCAGTACAGAAAAACAGCACATGCTTCTCTTACACTGTGTGAAAGTACCCATATTGCTCTAATTTTCATTAGGCTGTTAATAGATATTTCTCCTAGCAAGTACAGGAAGCTGAAGTGAAAAAAATTAATTTTAGTTCAATTTTAAAAGACTTGGGAAACGATGCTCTGATTAAAAAACTACGCTACTTAAAACAGAAAATAATTGGAAATTAGACAAGATTCCCTTTAATGCAAACCTGCTATATTAAGGAATAGCAAAGAGAAAAGCCCTTCTTTGTTTGAAGGAAATAAGAAATAGTTGAAAAAACATTACAAACCTTATGTAAACAAACCCCAGAGCTTTAGAGCTTCTGTAACACAGCAAATACATAAATTGTTTCAGAAGACACACGTCAAAAGGCAGTGATTTACCATTCTAGAAAAGTTACACTCCAAAGGGCTACTGAAAAGGCAATACCAAGTAATTTAAAATATAATTAAGGAATACTCTCTAAAATAGCAGTATACAAATCAGTTTCATATTTTTCTTTAATGTTTCACAGCATTTTTACTTCTCGACAAACAAGCCATAAAAAAATCAAAAAACCAAAATCCCCACAACTACAGGACTTTTGGAGAGGACTAAGGACCTTTAAAATTGAATGTGTATTTTATATTTTTACCTGAGGACATCATGATGCACATTAACAACCATATGTAGTAGTCATCCCCCCCTAAAATAATTAGATTTTTTAGGTGTAAATACAGCCAAGAACACATGTAGTTGAAAAAACAGTTCTCCATTTGACAGCCCAAACTTACAGGAATATGAATAAATATTATTTTCATTTATTTAGAATGAGAAAATCTTAAAAAGAAATACAGCATCTTTTAAAAGCAAAACTGTGAATACAATACAAAACCTGCTAGATTACATGGAGAATCTGGTATAAAATCAGGTGTAAACACTGCTGGTCAGCTCTCTTCTCATGGATTAAAAAAAAAAACAACAACATATAAAAACACATAAAGGCATCTGGATTTTGACAAGCAACTGCATAGAGGGAAGTTATACAGCTCTGCATATATATACTTACTGTGTACGTGTCTGTGTGCACACACAACAATAGAGTGCACTGCCCAAACTGCCTAAGGAATACATTCCATACCTGTAACACACACACAGGCACAGATAGAAACGTACTGGAACACAAAACTGGCTGTGCACAGACAGAGGATTGCACAGAAAATGCAAATATAGAAAACAAACCCACACACAGACGTGCTGCTACAGATCTGACTGTGCATGTGTGTAAAAGAGATAAAAACTGAACAAACTGGCCCGGCACAATCCCAGATCTCCTCTAGAGAGCTCAGCAGCGTGAGGCTCATATGCACTTGTAACGGATCAACATTTTATTGTTTCTTTTACAGGAAATTCCTGGAGGGAAAAGAATTCATAGCAAAGCTTATCTTATAGACAGAGGTTACTCTGGACTTCAATAGGAGCAAGAATTCCTTCCAGATTGCTTTTCCTACTTATCCTATGCTTTTCACTTATTCTAAGCAAAAAAATTCTTATTTGATTTACTTCCTTGAAAGGTTCAAATAAGCATCTTTTTCATTCCTACTTACACTTTCACAGAGGTGCAAGCAACCTCCCAGTAGGTCAAGGGTCAGTCCTTTAAAAACCATTCTGTAAAATGAATAATCACGTCACTTATTCATGAATGATTTATATTTTTATACCATAATTTTTCTATCTTAACTTTACTCTGTAACATACAGAAATAGCAGCATAACACTTGGACTGACATAGCTGTGAGAACAGACATCTACTTTTCAGCTACTCTAAGCAAAGTAGGCTTCAAGTATTGATAAATATGATCATAGACAAGTTACCTTCTCTATTTGATTAATAGCACCATGGATTTGAAACTAATTGCAAAAGTAGGGTTGGCTAATGAGGTGGCCCTTATCTCTTCTCAGCAGTGCAAGCACAAGTATTTTTCTGCTGGCTTGATATTTTTAAATGCCCAAAGTGCTATTAACTAAGTTGAAATCTGACTAAAATATGAACTTCAAAATATTCACAACAGCTAATGCAGCTACACACACACACACACAAAAAAAAAAAGCTAAGGAAATTCTTATCTCTTTTCTTATCATTAAGCATGTGTTTGGAAAAATAATAATTAAATAAATTGTTCCCCACAGATTCTGCCAGTTGTTTTGCTTCCCATCAGCATCTTTGAAAACAGTTTGTTAAGACAATAGTTATTCTTTATTATGGAACTATGGGGATGATGCCCTTCTACCTGCCTCAGTCTAAAAAGAAATTTGTGGGAAATGTTAAAGCTTAAGGACTATTAGAAAAGGACAGCATGCCTTAGGAAAAAACAGGGGGGAAAAGTATGGAAAAAATGATCAGCCATTGCAGAGAATTCACGGATATCCACAAGGGCTTTGCTAATAACATGGGTTAATTACCGCTGAAACGCACCAGGCTCTGTCAATAAAGGAGCACAACCATAAACACATTAAAATGAGCACCCAGCACTAAAAGAGGTCCTTCAGTCCACCCCTTTCCTCCCTTTACAAATGAAAGACACTTCTAAAAAATTCTTCAACAATTGGAAGCTGTGCCAAAATATTTTAAAGAGTGAAACTGATACAAACTCTTTTAAGTTTAGCACAGAATCCCCCTGCACACACACAAACACACAGGCATGTGAATCTACGCACACACTCCTGTCCATCCCTGCACAGACATAACCCAGACAGACTCGCAGGGTAACTCCACACACCATTCCCACATCACAACATGAGAACAGTTAGAAAACATCAAATATGTACATCAACCCTCACTGCACTGAGGCATTCACATGATGTGACACCTGTGTCCACTTTTGAAATGTTACAGCCATTCTACACAACCTTTATTTCTTGTCAGCTGAGTATTCTATCAGTTGCATTCTAAGATGAAACTCTCTGCACATGAAGAGCTGAATCTGTTCCACGTTTAGACGCTGCTGCACATTTTTAAATGGAGAAAGTAGGGAAACTGCTAAGTGTTCAAATGAATGAAACACAGTGAGCCACAAAAGGCAAAAGTACATAGTGTACAGCAGCTTCCTGGAGTTACAGATCTGCTCAATTTTTTATGTTTGGCATTCAGAGACCATGTTTAAATTTATTAAACTACTCCCATTCTGCCCCCCCCCTTTTTTGCAGTGTTTCAATTGCCTTTCCTTTTTCCAACAGCTGTGACAACTGTTAAAACGGTCAGCAAAATTAAGTCCCCTCTATAATCCTTTAGTCAACGTTACATTTTAATCAGAGGTTGAGGGAGATTTCTTGTTATGACACACTGATTCATTTAAAATTATTAAACTGACATATATGTCAAAATGAGCAGATACATTTATTGCATGTTAGCTCATTAACTATTAGTAATTATTAGTGCTATTGTTATTGCTGAAATAACAAAAATTCAAGACTGCAGCTGGCTTTAAGGTATTGCATTCTTTAACATGCTCTGCCTTAAAATCAAATCATACCTAGTGATGGTCAGACAGATGTCTCTGCACTCTCAAAATGTTCAGACAATTTTTAGCTCAAATCTTCTTTGCCCTCACCCATAACACAAGAACTGCAGAAACTACAATATCTATTTCGTATGTCCTTATGCTCACATGTGCATATGCCTGTCACAATATAGAGTCAAATCACAATTACTATGGATATTATTAATGTGTCAGACTCTGGGGTTTATTAATTGAGACAGGGAAGCAGATATGTTTCTGAATGTTAGTTCTTTCTCTGTGTCCACTCAATCCCACACATCTCAAGCCCTGCACTCACACAATATATTGGGAATGTTTTAAGGTGACTTGTAATTGAGCCAAAGAGGAAGAAAAAAATTAGTTCAAATCTTGCACCAGAGCCAAAAAGACGTGTGCCCCGATTTCATTGAAATGCATCTACTCTAAGAGGCTTATCTAAACTAATCCTTCAAATTAGCTGTAAGAAGGTACATTCAAGAAAGCTCCTTTAGGGTGGTTGGGGGGAACAAAGCATCCACAAAAAAAAAGAAAAACAAACACAACACCAAAAAAAGCCCAACCAAACACCCAACTTATCATCTCTTTATATGTTTTATAAAAAATGTGTCACTGTAGTAAAAACTGTAGAAACTGCATTCTTACATTCATGAAGCTATCTTACACTATACACAGTGCACTGATCTATAAACCATATCTGAAAGGGGACCCTCCTCTGTTTAGTTTCTTTTATTTACCCTGGAACATTACAGGGGGTTTTCCCTGCGCCCCCTTCCCAAACTGTGCTCCCGCCAACCAGGCTGTTTGCTACTTCCCGTATCATTTCACCAACGTGCGATTGCCGCCATTCACTTTTCCTGCCTGGTTCAATTCCCCCCAGCCCTGCGCTGTGCAGGCAGCAAGGACAGCGAGTGGGCATCTCCCTCTAGCACACTGTCACCTCCCGAGCAGCCTCTCCGCCGCTGCGGCCGGGGCAATGCGGTACCTGCTCTTCCTCGTGGTGTAGGGAGAGCGGCTCCGGCAGGCAAAGTTCTCCCGAGTCCATGTGCGCCCGGCGACAAATCCTCCGTGCGCCCCACTGGGAACAGCAAAGTTTCCGTGGCCGACTCCGCGCACTTGGCACGGGCGCGCTCTGGGCGTGGCGGTGGCGGGCGGGGACCAAAAGCTCACCCACACCTGATCAAGGGCTCAAAGCCCCACCTGGAGCTCATGAATATGCATGCGCCGGCCCGGAGGGTTGTCCTGACTGCCACTTCCCTGACCTTTGGAACCTTTGTTCTTCCCGTGTTCTCTGATTAACAAACAGCCTGATCATGTTGAACTCCCAAGTTATATAGCCTTGGAAATCCTTTATCCATACATGGGATGACTGGAGTCATCACTTACATCAAGGTTCTCTCTACATGCTGTCTTTGTGTCGTCTGACATCTAATGCATGGTTTTTAAAACAATAGATAAAGGGCTTGCACTCTTTAAAGGTGCAAGGAACACTCAATTCAGCACTCACAGTTGAATCAATAACACTCCAATAAATACCGACATCAGAAAAGCATCGATTTTAAGTCCTGAAAACCAGAAAAGGCACTTTCTACATGGGTGTCCTGTCATCCAGAACTAGAAGGGAAGAATTCAATAGAATAAAGAAGTACTCTCTCCAAGGTCCAGGTGAGATTCTCTATCTTCTAATATTTCACTGACCTGGGAAGCAAGAATTTGGCACAGAATTAACATCAGAGAAAAATGAGACCAGTGAAAGATCCTGAGCTCAGGACAACCTGACTGTGCTGGGGAATCAGAGCTTTCACCCTGGGAAATGAACTGCTCTGAAAGAGTGGGAAGAAACCAGGAAAAAAGGCTGAGTTCAAATGCTCAGGAGTAAACAAGTCCTTCCTCACCAAAAAGTCTGAGCTACCCTTAACTCATCTAGACATCCATGGAAATCAAACAGCCTGACCTTGAACCCAAGGGAAACAAAGACAAATTCCACGGTTTTAGCTGGAGCAAGGGTGGGGGGGGGATGTGTCACTTCTCTATAACATCACATGCTCCCCGTGACATCACATCCTTGTTGTGACATCACATCTCCTCTGTGACGTCACACCCATCATATGATAAGACACCTCTCCTGTGATCTCATATTATCCATGTGACGACACGTCCTCCTCTGTGACATCACATTCTTCCCTATGACATCAAAACCATCATATGACATCACACCCTTCATGACATCGCACCTCTCCAATGACATCACATCTCTCCTATGATGTCAGATCCATCATACGACATCACATCTCACCTGTGATATCATATCATCCCTGTGACATCATATCATCCATGTGACATCACATCCCCTGTGACATCACAACTCCCATATGTCATCATAGCTCCCCTCTGTATCACATCCTCCCCATATGACGTCACAACCATCATATGACATCACATCCTTCCCATGACATCACACATCCCCTGTGGCATCACAGCTGATGTCACATCCATCATATGACACCACATCTCTCCTGTGATATCACATCATCCCTGTGACATCACGTCCTCCCCGTGATATCACATCCTTGTTGTGATATCAAGGCTCCTTTATGATGTCACATTCATCATATGACATCACGTCTTTCCTGTGATATCACATCCTTCCTGTGACATCACATCCTCCCTGTGACATCACAGCTCCCCTAAGACATCACAGCTCCCATGTGACGTCGCAACCATCATATGACATCACAATCATCATATGACATCACATATCCCCAGGACATCACAGCTCCCCTATGACATCACATCCTCCCTGTGACATCAAAGCTCCCCTATGACATCACAGCTCTCCTGTGACTTAACATACTCCCCTGTGACATCACATCCTCCCCTATGACATCACAATCATCATATGTAATTGCATCCATCATATGACATCACATTTCCCTATGACATCTCATCCTTCCTGTGACATCACACCTCTCCTGTGATATCATATCATCCCTGTGACATCACATCCTGCCCTTGGCCTTTCAGCTCCCCTATGACATCACGCCCTTCCCTCTGACATCACATCCTTCAGATGACATCACATCCTTCCTGTGACATTCCATCTCCCCTATGACGTCAAAGCTCCCCAGTGACATCATATCCTACCTGTGAAATCCAACCTCCCATATGACTTCACATCCTTCCAGTGACATCACACCTCCCCTGTGACATCACACCTCATATATGATGTCAAATCCATCATATCACATGACATCCTTCCTGTAACATCACATATCCCTTATGATGTCACATCATTCCTGTGACATCACACCTACCCTGTGACATCACATCCTTCCTGTGACATCATATCCCCCACTGTGACATCACGTCATCCCCTGTGACATCACATCTTCCCTATGATGTCACATCCATCATGTGACATCACACCTCTCCTGTGATATCATATCATCCCTGTAGCATCCCGTGTTTCCTGTGACATCACATCCTCCCTGTGACATCACACCTCCTCTGTGACATCATATCCTTATTGTGACATCACATCTCCATTGTGATATCACATACTTGTTGTGACATCAGGGGCCTCTATCATGTCACATCCATCATTTGACATCACACCTGCCCGGTGACTTCACATCTCCCCTATGACATCACAACTCTTCTGTGAAATCACATCCTCCCC
>NW_020925068.1:0-1354 GCF_003984885.1 Neopelma chrysocephalum
CAGGACCAGGACCGCGACCGGAGGATGGCATCGGGACGGGCACCGGGAGCGGGACCGGGAGCGGCATCGGGACGAGGAGCGGGACCGGGACCAGAATCAGGACCGCGACCGGAGGACCGAGGTTGGTTTGGGGCTGGGATGGGGCTCGGCATCCGGACGGGGACCGGGACCAGGAGCAGGAGCAGGACGGCGACCGGAGGACCGAAGGTGGCGATGGAGCTCGGCATCAGGACCGGGAGCAGGACCAGGACCGCGACCGGAGGACCGAGGTTGGCTCGGGGCTGGGCTGGGGCTCGGCATCCGGACGGGGACCGGGATCGGTGCCGGGCTCATCCCAGCCCGGCCTCGCCGCCTGTGCCGCGGGCGGGAGGAGCCGCTCCGGCCCCGGGACCCCCCCGGGCGAACCCTCCGCTTTTTAAAAACCCCGTGGGTTGTTTTTTCAATAAGGGTGGTTTTTTTTGTTGTTTGGCTGTTTTGTTGGGTTTTTTTTTGCTATTTCTACCTCGGGTTTATCATTCTTCAAGGTTTCTCAACGCTGGAGTATCGTTTGCTGCTTGTTTTCCCCTTTGTGATTTCTGTTTCGAGCTCTGATGGGCGGATCCTGCAGCACAAAATTCTTAATGTTTTCATCTTTTTTTCCCCCCAAGGTTTCTTCAGGTGGGAATTCCCCAGCTGAGGGTCTGCTAAAATCACAAACTCCGCCCAACGAGGGAGCCGGGAACCGTTCACGAGCTAAAGCTCCTGCAGGTGAGAGCTTACGATTGTTATCCAGACGTGTTTTGGTTGCCCTCGCAGCTCCGTTTTGGTGTTTTGGGTTCTTTTTTCCGTTTGTTTTTCAAGCAAAGGCTTCTTTGCCACGCAGGTGTCGCTACTTGCAATTTTTTATTTTTTTTTTGTGCCTTTGATGAGCGCTGGGGTTCTGTGATTCAGTTGTTCTAAATTAGGTTTGCCTGGGAATCCCAAAGCCTGTGCCTGCGTGGGGGGGGATGAGACAAAGGTGACTGTAAATTGGTTTCTTGTGGAGTGTTTTGGGGCCGAGTTAATGCTCTTGGCTTATTCTGTGTTGATTCCCAGCCTCAGTCAGAGCTTCCCGGGGAGCATTGCTGCTGCCGCTGCCGCCGGGAGAGAGAAATGCTTTGGGAAGCTGGGATAGAAACAGCAACTGTGTGAATTGCTCAGCTTTTCCTAGGTAAGGGCAGGTTTTAGGGAAGAAAGGGCCGCACTTGCCAAAGGCGCCGCGGGTCTTGCAAGGGGGGGGCGCGGCTGCAGTGCCGCTCCCGGCCGTGTCCGCCAGGCGGCGACTGCGAGGCGGGATAATAGAGAATAATAACGAAATTTAACGATAAAATAAAAA
>NW_020925069.1:0-3023 GCF_003984885.1 Neopelma chrysocephalum
CTTTTTTCCTCAAAAAATTTCTCTGGGAATGGGGGAGGGAAAAGAAAGGTGCTGTCGGTGTTTTTTGGGGGGGTTTGGGGTTTAAAAAGGGGGGAAAAAGGTCTGAAGTTTGGGTTAAATATCTAAAAATAGAGATAAAAATAGAGATTAAGATCATAGTTAAATATTCGATAAAGAAGCAAATAATAGATAAATAAATATATAAATAATCTTTTTTATTCCTTTTTTCCTGGGGGGGGGGTTGAGTTTTCCTGTTTTGGGTGGAAATGTGATGGATTTAATAAATATTGGAATATGATCTATATTGTGTATTATATATCTAAGTTTAAATAATTATATATGGGATTTATTAATTATATATAATTATATAATTATTTATATTAATTTATATTGATTATATATAATAATATAATTATTATATGTAATTAATTATATATAATCTGTATTAGCATAAATAATTATATATTAGTGTAAATAATCATATATTACTATAAATAATTATGTGTTAGTATAAATAATTATATATTAAGGGAAATTTCTATTTAATTCTATTTAATTCTATTTTTATTATTTATATGGTATATTTTATATATGTGTAAATTATATATTATATATCATTATTAAACATATTTAATTATATGATAATATAATTAATGTATAATAAATAATAATATAATAACTAATAACATAATACATAATAATACATTAATTAATATAATCTAAATAAATAATACATAATATAATAACGATGTAGTTGTTATTAATAATATATAAATAATATAATAATATACTAAATAATAATATAGTAAATAATAATACAATGGAAAATCCTCCAGTTCCCGGTGTCCAAGAACCTTTGGAAGATCCGGGATCTCCCTCCGGGGGGGGTCTTTTCCCGCTGTTATCCCCGTTTCCCACCCCCTGGAGCGCCTGGAATTCCCGGGACGGGCTCCCTCCATCCCTTTAAAAAAGATCCCGGGAAAATGCGATCGGCGCCATTCCCGGCGGGAGCCGCTCCGGCTCGTTAGGCGCTAATTAGCGGCTCATTAACGACCCGCCGGGAAAGGTGAGTCATTCCCAAGCTGTTCCCGGCGCCGGCCAAGACCGAATCCCGCCTGGAAAAGCGGCGGGAATGGGGGGGGGAAGAATCCCGGGAATACGATGGGAGAGGGGGCTCGGTCCGAACCCCCGCCCGGGCGAGGGGAATTCCAGGGATTCCCAGGGAATTCCAGGGACGTGGAGACCCCCAGACCCACCCGGGGCAGGAGCGGGGTTGGATCGGGAGCATCCACAGGGAATTCTGCGGGATGTGGAGACCCCGGGACCGGGAGGAACATCCCGGATGGATCCGGGAGCACCCGGGAACTCCGGGATATTCCCTCGGGAAGGCCGAAAACAGCGAGATCCGGGACGGCAGCGATTCCCTGTCCATGAAAAATAACCGGGAAAGAGGGAATGGGGGCGGGAATCCCGGGACAGCTCGGAATTAACCTGCCCTGAGGGATCCCGGGAAAAGCAGAGGAGGAGGAATCCAAAGGATTCCAGGTGGGAAGAGGGTTTGGAGCGACGTGGGATGTGGGAGGTTCCCTGCCCTTGGAATGGGGTGGGATAATGGGATGATCCTTAAGGTCCCTTCCCACCCGGAGCATCCCAGGATTCCAGGATCCTGCTCCGGGGACGGGCTGGGAGGGCTGGGAATGTTCCCCTGGAGCAGGGGGGGAATCCAGGGAGAGCTTCCGGAACATTCCAGGGGCTGCGGGAGAGGAAATGGGGGGAAAATCCGTAAAGAAACGGGGGGAAATTCCATGAAGGAAGGGGGTAAAATTCCATAAGGAGATGGAGGGAAAAGGGGGGAAATTCCACAAAGAAAAGGGGGGAAAGGGGAAAAATTCCATGAAGAAATGGAGGGAAATTCCATAAAGAAATGGGGAGAAAAGAGGGAAATTCCATAAGGAAATGGGGGGAGGGGGGGAAGGGGCAAATTCCATGAAAAATGAGGGGAAGGGGAGAAAACTCCATAAAGAAACGGGGGGGGAGGAAGGGGAGAAATTCCCAAGGGACCCCAAATTCCCATTCCGGCAAAATTTGGGAAGGGGGGAACATCAGGGATCCCGAATCCCCATTTCCTCCCCCCTCCATCCTCCCCCTTTTTATTCCCAGTTTTATCCCAAATCCTGCCCGGATTCCTCCCCCTCCCCCCTCCATGACGAGGCACTTTTTGAGGGAAAAAAAAAACCCTGGAATATTTATGAGGATTCGATGCCTCTGACTCACAATCCCAGGGGGAATTTTAACCCCCCGCATCCCCGGAGAAGGAAATTTCGGGAATTCTGACCCCCCCCCCAATTCCAGGAGGTCTTTCCCAGGTGGAATTCGGATGGAGGAGGAAAATCCTTCCCCCCTTTTTTTCCCTCCCCGCAAATCCGAGCTCAAATCCCGGCTCAAATCCCGGTTTTACACCCCCGGGATGAGCCGGGCTCGGATCACATCCCGAATTTTCCTTATCCCACGTTTTTTGAGGGGCAGGGAGGCTCCAGAAGCAGCTGGAGAGCAACAAAATCCTCCCAAATCCCACGAAATTCCATGTTTTTCAGCCTCTTCTCCCTCTTTTCCACCCCCTCCTCCCCCTTTTCCAGCCCTTTCCCTCCTTTCTCTGCAGCTGCTCCTCAATTCCCTCCCTTCCCCCTCTCCCACATGAATTAAACATTCCCATAAAAAACCTCCTCCCTGGCAGCAGGGAAGGCACATCTGGGAACGAGGGATGGAGCTCCCGGCAGGAAAAACGGCCGGAAAACCGAAGCCTGGAGAGGAGCAAACATCACAATTCCCAAAAAAAAAACCCCAAAACAAACCCACCACCAAAAAAAAAAAACCCCAAAAACGGGAAAAATCTCAGCAATTCCAAGAGGCTTTTTTTTTATTTGCCGCCAAAATAAAGATGGAAATGGGAAAAAAATCCCAAGAAAATCCAACGGAAAACAATTCCAAGGCAACTCAGATGAAGGCAAAGGAGCTCCATGCGC
>NW_020925070.1:0-1478 GCF_003984885.1 Neopelma chrysocephalum
GAAACTGAGGCAGGGGAGGAGGGTGCAGGTGCCCGCAGTGCTGCCGGGGCCGGGCCCTGGCTCCCAGCCCTGGCTGCGATGGAAATCCAGCGCAGAGCTCTCGGAAACCTCCAGAAATCCCTGCCCGGTGGTGGGGGCTCGGCAGCCTGTGCTGCTGCGGGTGCTCCCTGGGGGCTGCAGCCCCTGGCCCCTCGCTGAGGGCACAGGCGGGTTTGGGGGGGCTCCCAGTTGTGGGGTCACCGCTCCCCCTCCACCTCCCCAGGGCGGGATGTGAGGGGCTCGAGGTCTGATGGATGCAGTGATGGAGCAGAGCTGGGGTGCAGGGGGAGCTGCAACCACCCCCCCCTCCCGCCCGAAATGCGTCTCTCCCAGCCCGGGGGTGCCCCTCTCCCCCTCCTCCCGTTATCTTGCCATCCCGGTCCTGCCCTCCCTCTCTGGCAGGCGAAGGAGCCGGGCTTTGAAGCTGCGTTGAAATATAGATAAGGGCGAAGGCAGCGGCGGCGCTCGGGGGGAGCCGGGGGGGGGGCGGGGGGCTGGCCGGGCCGGGGGGGTGGTGAGGGGATGGATGCTGAGCCACAGCTCTGCACCGCACACCCCGTCCCCCCCCCGCACCCCCACGATGGGCTGAGACCCCCCAGATCCCCTTCCCACGGCCCCGTGGAGCTGCCTGTGCCTGCCCAGCGTTCCTCTCGTGCCAGAGCAGGTTTAGGGGCTCAGCCCGGCACACAGCGGGGGGACGAGGTGATGGACCACAGGGGTGGATTGGATGGAGCCCCCCCGGCTCCACAGCAAGTGTGGGGGTCCACGGCTGGGCCCCCCCCCATGGTGCTCAAGCAGAGACACACCCCCCCAGACCCACCTGGCCGTGGAGAAGGGGGCCGGGGGGGCTTCCCCCTCTCTGAGGACGGTCACAGGACCCCCATCATTCCCGATGGAGGTCGTTCCCAAGCAGGAAACACTGTGCAGGGTGGGCGATGCCGGGATGAGCTGGAGCCATTCCCCGGGCCCGCCCCAACAGCCCCCCAGGCTCCTCCCCAGCCCCTCCAGCTGCTGCCTCTGCCCCCCGCCCCGCTCCCCCCTCCTCCCTTCCCCCGGGATCCAGGTCATCCAGAGCAGAAAGTGCCGGAGCAGCGGAGCACCTGCCAGCTCAGGGCGACAGTGATTGACGAGCCCGGGGCTGCTGGAGCAGCGCCCTGGATGCCGGAGCAGCTGGCAGGGCAGGAGGGCACGGCGGGCACCCCGGGAGAGGCGGGGTGAGGGATGGGGGCACGGGGGAGCAGGTGGGTAGGGGGGGATGAGGGACAGGAGGTGTGTCAGAGTTGGGGTCCCAGGCTGGGGATGGCAGCTGGCTCCGCTCGCCGGTGCCCAAAGCAGCGACCCGGGGAGCCTCGGGAAGGGGACGCTGCGGTCCCGGCCCAGCTGGTGCAGGAGGAGGGTGAGGAGGGGCAGGAGGATGAGGAGGGGCATGGGCAGGAGGG
>NW_020925070.1:1488-3230 GCF_003984885.1 Neopelma chrysocephalum
GGGCAGGAGGATGAGGAGGGGCATGGGCAGGAGGGTGAGGAGGGGCAGGAGGGTGAGGAAGGGCATGGGCAGGAGGGCGAGGAGGGGGGTGCTGGCAGGAGGATGGTGAGGACACAGGTGGGAGCATGAGGAGGATGAGGAGGGGCAGGAGGGTGAGGAGGGGCAGGATGGTGAGGAGGGGGCTGCTGGCAGGAGGATGAGGAGGACACGGGCGGGAGGATGAGGAGGAGGACACAGGCACGGCTCGTGCAGTCTCCGCCCTCTCTCCCACAGACGGTGTGTGCCGGGGGTCACCTCGCCAAGACCCTGGGCTACCTGGAGCTGGGCACCTCCGGCCTCCTCAAGGACGTCCCCTATGGCACCCTGAAGCCCCCGGCGCTCGACCCCGGGCGGCTGATCCCGGCCGAGCCCCCCCGGGGCGCGGGGACGCCCGGCCAGAGCCCCTGGGACTGGCAGAAGAACCAGACGGGCGGGGGGGACCCTCCGAGCCCCCGCGCCCACCGCAAGCCCGCCCTCAAGTCCGGCCGCGCCAAGAAGATTTTCGGCTGGGGGGACTTCTACTTCAACATCAAGACGCTCAAGTTCAGCCTCCTGGTGACGGGCAAGATCGTCGACCACATCAACGGCACCTTCAGCGTCTACTTCCGACACAACTCCTCCAGCCTGGGCAACGTCTCCGTCAGCATCGTGCCCCCCTCCAAGGCCGTGGGCTTCGAGGTGCTGGTGCCCGGCGTCCCCCCCCAGCTCCCGCAGCCGCCGCCGCCCCCCCAGCAGAGCACCCTGCCCGAGGGGCGCCCGGCCAAGGCGCTGCTCAACTGCCACGTGGAGTACGAGAAGACGAACCGGGCGCGCAAGAACAGGCCCTGCCTGTACGACCCGTCCAAGGTCTGCTTCACGGAGCACACGCAGAGCCACGCGGCCTGGCTCTGCGCCAAGCCCTTCAAGGTCATCTGCATCTTCATCTCCTTCCTCAGCATCGACTACAAGCTGGTCCAGAAGGTCTGCCCCGACTACAACTTCCAGCACGACAACCCCTACTTCGGCTGACGGGGGGCGGGTGTGGGGCGGGGGGGTTGCCGTGCCCCCCGTGACCCCCCACGCCAGCCCCCTCCTCGTCATCGGAGCATCCCTGTGCCGTGTTATGGGGCGGCTGGTGCTGGGGGTCCCGGCCTCCCACCCGCTGAGCCCCCATCCCTGCAGCCCCCCTGCACCCCCATGGGGTAGAGCCAGCTCTGGGGATCCCCCCTGACCCGTTGGGACCCCGTCCCTGCAGCCCCCCTGCACTGCCATGGGGTACAGCCAGCTCTGGGGATCCCCCCTGACCCCCTGAACCCCCATCCCTGCAGCCCCCCCATGCTGGGGTACAGCCGGTGCTGGGGGTGCTGGGCCTGCTGACCCCCATCACTGCATCACTGGGGGACAGTTGGGTCTGGGGGGTCCCAGCCCCCCCCCCCCCCCCCCTGAGCCCCCCCCCACCCACTGAAACCCCCTCACTGCAGCCCCCCTGCATCCTGCTGGGGTACAACTGGTGCTGGGGGTCCCGGGCCCCCCTGAAATCCCATTCCTGCAGCTCAGGGGGTGCAGGCACGGACCCCCCCTCCCCATGCTGGGGGCTGGGCTGGGGCCCCCGGGGGTGTGGGGGTGAACTGGGGGGGTTCAGCCCCCTGCGATGTCACCTCTGGGGTGTCACAGGGGGGGTCTCAGTCCTCACCCCATACACTGGGGGGGCTTTTGTCTCCCTG
>NW_020925071.1:0-2567 GCF_003984885.1 Neopelma chrysocephalum
CTCTTCTTCATCCCCAGCACCTCCACCCCCCCTCCACGGCCCCCCAACCCCTGCTCACCTCCACCACGGCCTCCTTCATCACCTCCAGGTTCTTCCGGGGGGGCTCCCCGGTCTCGTAGAAGGCCAAGCGCTCCTCCACCTGCTCCCGCAGCTTGTCCCCGAACACGCTGGTGGGGACCTCTGCGGGAGGGGAAGAGAGGGGACAGGGTCAGCCCCCTCCTACACCCTGAGCCCCCCCAGCTCCCCCTGCGCCCCCCCCAGCTCTGCTCAGCCCAACGGAGTCACCATTCACACGGGTGTGAGATGCTGCTGACGAAAAATGGTCCCATCACGGCAGAGCGGCCCCGAGCCCGACCCCGGCTGTGCCCCCGAGAAGCGGTCAATGCACGAGGCGACAGTGCCCCTGTGGGCAGGTCTGTCCCACCCCCTGTGCCCCCCGTGCCCCCCAACCCACCCGAGAAGCAGTCGATGCGGGAGGCGATGGTGCACTTGTTGGCCAGGTACCGCGAGATGCGCCCCTTGTTCTTGGCGGCCGCTCTCCCGATGAAGGTGGAGTGGAAGATGAGCCCGTACTTGGGGGTGTTCCCGCGCGTCTTCAGAGCCCTGCCAGGGGCCGGGGGGCGTCAGGGACCCCCAGACGGAGCCCCCACCCGCCCCCTCCACTGGCAGCACCCGCTGTGCCCGTGGGACAGACCTTTTTGTCAGCCCCCCCGGGTGGGACAGCCCCCTCCCTTGGCCCCCCTGCAGCCCCGCTGACCTGGGGGAGCCCCGGGCTGGCCCCGCAGCCGCGGTGGTCGCTCAGACTGGGCCCGGCTGCTCACCCCCGCCAGCCCCGGCGCGTCACAGCCGCGGCCCCGGCCCCGCCATCACCGCGACCACCCGGCGGTACCTGAACAGGGCCTTCTCCGCCCCCAGGATCTGCACCGTCGACGCCGGGTACTTGGCCAGGTTCGTCAGGCTGCCGGCGTGGGAGATGAGCCGGGCACCCACCTGAGGGGCACCACAGGGGGTTATGGGCTGCCACAGCCCCACAGCCCACCCAGGGCACACACAGATCACCCAGGGCACACACACAGCTCCCCACAGAGCCCCTCTCCTCCCCTCCAGGCCACCCAGAGTCCCCCTCAGGTCACACAGCCCACCCCAGGGCACACAAAGCCCCCCCCCAGGCCAGGGATCAGCAGTGAGGTGTCAGCAGCTCTGCTCAGTGGATTGACAGATTCACTCTGACATCATCTCCGTGGCCGGGGGGGTCCCGGGGGGGTCCCAGGGACACTCACCACCTCCCCGATGAGGGCGGACAGGCTGGGGGCCACCTGGCTCATCTTGGAGCGCAGGTACTCCTGCAGCCCCCGGCGGTACTCGGACAGCGAGATCACGCGGCGTGAGAAGCTCTCGATGTTGATGAGGTCCAGGGGGGAGATGTCCATCCCTGGGGGGGGGGACAGGGTGAGCAACAGCACCGACCCCACAGCCATGACCCCCCCTGTGCCCCCCAGAGCCCCTCTCACCCATGGAGGAGCGCGAGGCCTCCAGGATGGCCTGGGCCTTGGCGCTGTCCATGACGATCTCCTCCAGCCCCTCCAGGCTCTCCTCGCTCAGCTCCCGCCGGTTCCCGATGAATTTGGCCACCCGGCAGTACATGGAGTTCTCGGGGACGATCTTGATCAGCTCGGGGAAGTGGTACCCGTACCACTCCCTGCGGGACAGGGAGGGGATCAGCACCCACACCCGGACCCATAGCTGCCCCATGTCCCTGTGTCCCCCCTTGGCTCCCCCATGTCCCTGTGTCCCCCCATGTTCTCCCCATGTCCCTGTGTCCCCCCGAGCCCCCCCAGTGCCCTGTGTCCCCCCATGGCCCCCCCCATGTCCCCGTGTCCCCCCGGGTCCCCGCCATGGCCCGTGGCCTGGCCGGTGGCCCCGGGGGCTGTGCTGTTGCTCCCCGGTCTGTACAGGCGGCCGGAGCAGCAGCTGCCTGCGGTAAGCGAGGGGAGACGGGACCCCCAGACCCCCCAAAACCCCCCCTCCCGCTCACCGGACACGCATGGAGAAGGTGTTGATGTCCTTGTCCAGCTGGTCCAGCAGGCTGATGGACTGGATGATCATGTTGTCCACACGGTGCACGTTGAACTTCACCTTGGCCCGGGAGTAGCTGTGGCCGAGCCCCAGCTGGGCCTTGGCCGCCGACTGCGCCGTGAGGCCCCGCACCAGGGCTGGGAAGTGCAGCCGGATCCCTGCGGGACAGCGGGGGGACGGGGGGGTCACCGGGGGGACGGGGGGGAGGGGGGGGGGGGCAGAGGGGTCACCAGGGGGACAGGGGGGTCAGGGGTCACACGATGTGGGAACTGAGCTATCACCATGTAGGACCTGGACATCACCACACAGGGAAAAGGGGCCACCATGGGGGGACAGGGAGGACACTGTGCAGAGGAGAGGAGTGTCACAGGTGTCACCACGTGGGGGACAGAGGGCTCATCACATGGCGACAGGGAGGGGACAGAGGTGTCACTGCGTGTGGGCCAGAACCAGGGCCAGCCCCCAACACACCCCCGATGGCCCCCCCAGCC
>NW_020925072.1:0-18979 GCF_003984885.1 Neopelma chrysocephalum
GGGGGGGGAGATATGCTACCTCCGGGTAAGGGGATCCCAGTGCCCCCAGTATATCCCAGTGACCCCCAGTATGGCCCAGTAACTTCTGAGTGTCTCCCCGTGTGTCCTGGTAATCCCCCAGTAACTCCCCAGTTCTCTGCTAGTGCCCTCCCAGCGTCCCTCAGTTCCCCCCCTAGTCTCTCCCAGTGCCCCCCCGGTTCCCCCCAGTGTGTCCCAGTATCCCCCAGTAATCCCCCAGTGCCCCCCAAATCCCCCCAACTGTCCCCAGTGTGTCCCCAGATGCCCTTGGCCTTTCTGTGAGCGGGGGAGGGGGTTTACGTTTTTGGTGTCAGAGTGTCCAGGGGGGCTCCTGGGGTGAGGTGGAAGGTTGGGGACATCAGGGATGGGGTTTGGGGACAGTGGGGACAATGGGGATGGGTTTGGGGACAGTGGAATTGGGGGTATCGGGGGGGAATTATGGCCATGGGGAGGCCCTGGGGACATTGGAGACACCAGGGGGGGTCTTGGGGTGTCAAGAGGGGGAACTGGGGACACCAGGAGGGTCTCAGGACCCACCTGCTCATGGTACTGCCCCTCCTCTCCCCCCCCCCCGGCCCCATTAGCCCCCCCCCAGATGTCCCCCAACCCCCCTTTTTCCTTTAATCCCCACCCCCCACACATCCCTTTGACCCCCCAATGCTTCTTTTAACTCCCCCCCAAAGCACCCAAAACCCCCAAATCCCCATCCAACTCCCCCCAAATCTCCCCCAGCCCCCCCTCAAATCCCTTCCAACCCCCCCCAAAGAGGGATCACCCGACACCCTGGGACAGGAACACAGTGGGCTGTACTGGGGGCACTGGGCTGTACTGGGAGGGCACTGGGGGGGGGCTCAGGTGTCCCATGACAATGTGGCCCAGCACCAGGAGAGATCTGGGGAGCACTGAGGAAGTCCTGGTCTGTCCTGATCTGTCCTGGTTTGTACTGGTCTGTTCTGCTCTGTATTGGTTTGTACCTCCAATCTCTGAGGAGGTTTGGGTGTCGTGGGAGGCTTTGCGGGGACCTATTAGGTAGTTTTGGGGTCTCTAGGGGATTTAATGGGTCCTAGATGGTTTTGAGGGTCCATGAGGGGGACTGGGGGGTCCCTGAATGGGCTTGGGGGGTCCCAGGTGGGTTTTGGGGGTCACTGAGATGGTTTAAAGGGTTCGGGGGGGGGTAGGGATGAGTTCTCTCAGGGGGTTTGAGGGGACCTTGAGGAAGTTTCGACGGGTGGAGGGGTGGATTTTTGAGGGGATTTCAGGAGTTTTGAGGGGGTTTTGGAGAGTCCCCTAAAGCCCAGCAGTGGGTTCAGGGGGTCCCCCAGCTCCCAGGGGAGGGGTCCTAGAGATGCCCCCCAAAATCTGGGGAGGGAGATCTACCACATCCAGGTAAGGGGATCTCAGTGCCCCCAGTATATCCCAATGACCTCCCAGTGACCCTCAGTACAGCCCAGTAACCCCCTCAGTGACCAGCCAGTGTGTCCCAGTGACCTCCCACTGCCCCCCAGTATGGCCCAGTGATCCTCCAGTGAGCACCCAGTAACCCCCAGTATGGCCCAGTAACCTTCCAGTGTTCCCCCAGTGTGTCCTGGTAATCCCCCAGTAACCCCCCAGTGCCCCCTGTTTCACCCCAGTGTGTTCCAGTATCCCCCAGTAATCCCCTGGTGCCCCACAAAGCCCCCCAACTGTCCCCAGTGTGTCCCCAGATGCCCTTGGCCTTTCTGTGAGTGTGTGTGGGGGGGGGGGCGTGTGTTTTTGTGGTCGGAGGGTCCAGGGGGGGCTCCTGAGGTGAGATGGAGGGTTGGGGACATCAGGGATGGGGTTTGGGGAAAGTGGAATTGGGGGTGTCAAGGAGGGAATTGGGGCCATGGGGAGGCCCTGGGGACACTGGAGACACCAGTGGGGTCTTGGGGTGTCAAGTGGGGAATTGGGGAACACCAAGAAGGTCTTGGGGACACCAGGGGTGTCTCAGGACTCACCTGAGCGTGGTGTTGCACATCCTTTCCTCCCCCAGGGCCTATTAACCCCCCAAATGTCCCTTAACTCCCATTTTCCCTTTAATTCTCTCCCCCCACAGATCCCTTTGACCCCCCAAGACCTCTTTTAACTTCCTTAAATGGACTCAAAGCCCCCTAAAAACCCCTAAATCCCCATCCAACCCCCTCCAAATCTTTCCCAGTCCCCCCTCAAATCCCTTCCAACCCCCCCAAAGAGGGATCACCTGGCACCCTGGGACAGGAACACAGTGGGGTGTACTGGGGGCACTGGGCTGTACTGGGAGAGCACTGGGGGGGGTTCAGGTGTCCCACGACAACCTGTCCCAGCTCCAGGAGAGATCTGGGGAGCAGTGAGGAGGTACTGGTCTGTACTGGTCTGTACCCCCAATCCCCAAAGCCTCTCCCCAGCTCCCCCATGACCCTCCTGGACCCCAAGGCCCCCCAGGCCCCTGAGTTGGTCCTGCTGCCCCTTGAGCATCTGCAGCTGCTGCAGAACCAGGCATTTCATCAGCAAATGTGCAGGTGACACCAAGCTGGGGGTGTGTTGATATGCTGGAAGGCAGGAGGGCTCTGCAGAGGGACGTGGCCAAGCTGGATCCATGGGCTGATTGCAAGGGGCTGAGGTTCAAGCAGGCCAAGGGCCGGGTCCTGCCCTTTGGCCACAAGAAGCCCTGTCAGCCCCCCGGGCTGGGGCCAGAGTGGCTGGAGAGCAGCCAGGCAGAAAGGGAGCTGGGAGTGTGGATTGCCAGGAAGCTGAAGAGGAGGCAGAGTGTGGCCAGGTGGCCAAGAGGGCCAATGGCTGGTGGCCTGTCTGAGGAAGAGTGTGGCAGCAGGAGCAGGGCAGTGATTGTTGGGCTGGACTGAGCGCTGGTGAGGCCACCCCTGGAGTGCTGTGTCCAGCTCTGGGCCCCTGAGTTGAGGAAGGCCCTGGAGGGGCTGGAGCAGGTGCAGAGAAGAGCAGCAAGGCTGGAGAAGGGAGTGGAGCACAAGTGGTGTGAGGAGAGGCTGAGGGAGCTGGGGCTGTTGAGGCTGGAGAAGAGGAGGCTCAGGGGAGACCTCCTGACTCTCTGCAAGTCCCTGGCAGGAGGTTGTAGCCAGGTGGGGGTGGGGCTCTTGTGCCAGGAAGCAGCAGTAGGACAAGAGGGCTGGGTCTTGAGCTGTGCCAGGGGACGTTTATGTTGGATATTAGGAAGCAATATTTTCCCAAGAGAGTAATCAGGCCTTGGAATGGGCTGGGCAGGGAGGGGGTGGAGTCAGCATCCCTGGAGGTGTTGAAGGTGAGAGTGGATGTGGCCTCAGTGCCATGGTCTGGAAAGCACGGCGGGGTTGGATCCAGGGTTGGACTTGATGATCTCGGAGGTCTTTTCCAACGTGGCTGATTCTGTGATTCTCTGGTTGCCATTCCTATGGCAGCACATGCTTGAGACTCTATCCCCTGGGTGATAGAGATGTCTGTCCATGTATATCTGCAAGGTTAGTCTGTAAATGTGTGGTGTTAGAAAAGCAGGCTGAGTTCTGGGCTGGTTGTAGAAGGAGAAAGAAGCTCAGAGGCCAGTGGAAGCAGGCAGCCCTCAGCTTGCACATCATGTCCCCTCCCTGCAGGTTCCTGTCCTTGAGCCCAGGCCCTGAGGTGAGGCTGAGAAGTGGCGCAGAGGTGAGCCCAGAGCTGTCCCTGAGGTGAGCCTGAGAATAAGTGCAAGGCAGAGGTGCTGCTGAGGAAGGAGAGTCCCATGGTGGGGAACAGATGAAGGTGCCCATTCCTGAGAAGGTGCTGTGTCCATCCCCTGTGTGCCAGGTGAGCTGGGGCTTTGCTGCAGAGCTGCGGGCGCTGATTTGAGCGGCTCCAAGTGCTGAGATGGTGGCACCCAGGAACACAAACTGTTCCTGGCCACGGAGCCTGCAAGAAGGAGGAGAGAGCCCTGGCACTGTGAGGGGAACAGGTTGTCCCTGTGCCTTCCCCTGGAGGCCCTGGCTGTCCCTGCTGGGCCCCTGTCCATCCCCATCAGGTCCCTGCCTGTCCCCCCCGGGCTGAGCTCCCCCCAGGAACTGCCGTGGAGCTGAAGCTGCTGCCATCCCCCCTCTGCAGCCGCTGGCCCAGCCAAGGGAGCAGCAAAGGCAGGGCCAGGAGCAGAGGCAGCAGCAGGGGAGCCCTGGGGGGGCCGGGAAGCTCTTGTGTGGGGCAGGAAAGAGGCGCTGGGCACGAGGCCGGGGCTGTGCTGAGCAGGCCCAGCCCTCACATCCCCCCAGCCAACGCCGGCTGCCCAGGGGGCTTGGGAGGGACCCCCAGCCCGTGTGCCCCACACTCAGTTGGGAGAGAGAGAGCCAAGGGACAGGGCCACGGGCAGGGCCACGGTTGAGGGACAGGCAGGGCCATTGCAGGGCCACGGTGAGGGCACAGCCTGTGGCAGCAGAGCTGCCCAGGGCCGGGGGCAGCCGGGGGTGTTGGTACCAGCCAGTGCTGGGGCCGAGCAGAGCACGAGGCCTCTTGCAGAGCCCTGGAGCAGCCTCTCACTTGCCAGCCCCACCCTGGTGGGGTGACACTGTCCCCTCCCTACGGGACACTCCCCCAGAAATCTTTATGGGGGCCTTTTGTGTCTATTCCTGGTTGCTGATTGATGCTGGGGACCTGAGGGAGCCTCTGCAGTCCCATCCATGGGGCACAATCTCCTCTCCAGAGCTTGACTTCTTGCAGCCTTTGCAGGGAAATCTGTGCTGGCAGCTGCATCCTGAGCCCGAGGGCAGTTTGTATCCCCACGTGCTGATCCATCCTGGGGACCCAAGGGATCCTCTGCCATTCCATCCATGCAGCAGGAGTCACCCTCCTGCCCTTGACTCCTTGCAGAGGAACAAGTGCCATCTCTCGGTCTGGGAGAAGCCAGACGCTGCCCCTGGGCCATCAGAAGTGGTGCTGAAGCCTCTTTCAGCCCAGCCCCGGGTGCAGTTTTCTCATCCCCTCACCGAGTGCCCGCTCCCCCAGCCAGCACTGACCAACCAGGGCATTTGGCACACGTGGTTTGATGGTTTGGAGAAACAGCCTCAGACTGACAGGAGGCCAGAGAACCTCGAGGAACAGCCCTGGCGAGGTGCCTGCACTGGCAGGGGCCCAGGGGATCACTGCTCCACGGAACCAGCTGGAGCTCTGGGTGAGCCTGAGCTGAAGGGCCTGTGACCTGTGGATGAGTCCAGGATGGAGCAGAGACCCCCCTGCAGCCCGGGAGGAGCCCACACTGGAGCAGGGAATGCCCAAAGGAGGTTTAGAGCCCGTGGGAAGCACCTGCAGAACCGAGGGAGCAAAGCCCTGGTTTCCTGGGCTGCCCCGATGCCCCAGTTTGTTGGGTTTAAGTGCAAACTGCAGCAGGGCCGTCCCTTGGCAGCAGCCGGTGCCGTGGCACAGGCTCAGAGATGTGCCAGCCCAGGAGGGACTGAGGGCAGGGGGTTTGTAGGGACCATCCAGGGCCCCTCGCTGCCCACTGATGGTGAAAAGGAGACAATGCCAGGAGGAAGGAACAGGCTGGCCTAGAGGCACAGGAGGGAAGTCAGGCACACTGAGCCATAACTGGGGGAAAGGAATTGCAGCAGGGGGAGATCGGCACCACCGACTCCTTGAGCACCTCCTCAGAAGGGCCCCCAGACTGCGATGGAGGGAAGAACTGCAGCTGTGACTGATGGGCACAGGGAGGAGAGAGACAGCCAGCAAAGGGGGCTGGGAGCGGGAAGGAATAAGCTGAGAAGGTGACAGGATAAAGAACTTGTGTCGAGGTTTCTTAGTCGGAGCAATTTTGTGGCACTTCTCGGCTTGGGGGGGCCGGGGAGGTGGCAGTGGGACACCCTAACCCACTCCCCCCCAAGGACCCCCAAAAACATTCAGAGCCCACCCAGGACCCCACCCAACCCCTTTTCTGGGGGGACTTCTCTGGGCACTGGTGGTGCTGGGAGTCCCCCCGGCTGCAGGCGAGGAGCTCTCGGGTAAGTGGGGGGTGGGAAAGGGGAGATCGGTGAGAAAAAGGGGGTCAGAGGGGACAAAACTGGTGGCGGGAACCCAAACTGAGTGGGAGGGAAGTGGGAACCCCCTAAAAGTGGAGGAGGGAGGGGCTCTGAGGTTTGGGGGAAAATGGGATATGGGTGGGAGAGGTCAGCAGAGTGGGGAAAGGGGAGGGTGGGACCCCCAAACTGAGCATGAAGGGGCTGGGATTGGGGGGATGATGTGGAAGGGGTGGGGGTGGGGGTGGGGGAAAAAAGTGGGGGTTGGGACCCCAGAAGTGATCCTGAGGGGGCTGGGGATTGAGGGGACCATGGAAAAGTGGAAGGAACAGGGAAAAGGGGGGGTGGTCTGGTGGGTCCGACGGTCCGATGGGGGTCTTTGGGCACAAGGGGGTTGGCAAAGGGAGGGGCCCCCCTGAGCTCCCAACTTCCTGTGGGGTGTTGGGGGCTGCTGGATCCAATGTTCTCAGGGCACAGACATTTCTTTGGGCCAAAGAGTCCTAAAACACTTGGCACAGACCACACTTTACCACCATCTGTTCTCCAAATACTCTGCTGCTTCAGAGCAGGACAGTGGGGACCCCTGGGATCCCCGGGACAACAAAGTGGAAACCCTGGAGAGGGGGAATGTCTGGGATTGCGGCACCCGGAAGGCGAGAGTCACAGGGGAAGGGACCCTTGGGACTCCCAACACTCCCAGCATCCCTAAGTGGGACCCCCAGCATCCCAGACAGGGGAGACCCTCCAAAATCTAGAGGGGAGAAACCAGAGAGGGGGAACTTCTGAGAGAGATTTTTTGGGCTAAGCTTCATATTTGGGAGTATTTTTTGGTTGAATCTTAACTTTTTACAGTTTGGGAGGGGATTCATCTCACTCTTTCTGAGTGGTTGTTTCCTGAATCTCAGTGGTTTGGGTTTTTCTGGGCTGAATCTTGGTGTTCTGGAGGTTTTTATGGTCACAGGATGCCCAGTGAGTTCTAGAGATGGACTTGGGCAGGAGGAACCCCCAAGCCAATGCACTCAGCCCTTGTTTTCTCCCCCATCAGGATTTGTCCTTCCCAAAGCTTGGGCGGATGGAGGAGGAGGCTGCGAGGAAGAGGAAGATGCCTTGGGCCCTCCAGGCAGGTGAGGAGGAAGTCAGTGGCCCTTTGGGCGGGTGTTGTGCTGGCTCTGACAGCCGAGCATGGCCCCCGGCTGCAGGACAACCCCGCTGCTGCCGCCGTCCTGCCGGGGCCGGAGTTGGGGGGATGTCCTTGGCCTTCCCTGTGGGCCGGAGGCAAATCCCCTCCCTGTCCTTCTTGCTTCCTGCCCCAGGCCCCGAGCTGAGGACGGAGAGCCCGGAGGACAAATCCCCCCAGCAGAGCCTGGTGGGAGAGGCCATTTTGAAGGGCTCCACGGTGCAGGAAGGCAGCGGGGAGGAAAAGGCCTGGAGATCCCCCCACAGGAGGGGCTCCAAAGCCAGCCCAGGGTGCTCTGAGGAGGAAAGACCCAGCCTGTGCCGGGAAGGCGGCCGGAGCTTGAGCCAGAGCTCTGACCTGATGGTTCCTGAGCAGCCTCCCAGCAGGCAGAAGCCCTTCGAGTGCTTGGAATGTGGGAAGAGCTTCAGGAAGAGCACGAAACTGCTCCGACACCAGCACATCCACACTGGGGCACGTCCCTACACGTGTGGGGAATGTGGGAAGAGCTTCAACCAAACCTCCCACCTGATCCGGCACAGCCACATCCACACTGGGGAACGGCCCTATATGTGTCGGGAATGTGAGAAGAGCTTCAGTCGGAGATGCCACCTGATCCGACACCAGCGCATCCACACCAGGGAACAGCCCAGGAAAGAGGTGGGAGAGGGAGGCTAAGGGGAGGGGGGAGACCAAGAGCAGGGTTACCGTGGGGGTCCCTCTGTGTCCCCGTGCCTTTATCCCTGGAGAGCAGGGGAGGCTGGAGAGAGGAGGGAGCTGCGAGAGCCCCGAGAGCCTGGAGAGGGGGGAGCTCGGGCCCCCTGTGCCGAGCCAGTGGTCGGGGCCGTGCTGTTGGTGTCAAATTGCCCCTGGTCAGGCTGAACCCAGAGCCCGCCCACATGTCAGGGGCCCGATCCACTCCCTGCTCTTGTTGCCCTCGGGCAGCCTCTGGTGTCCCCCCACCTGTGGGGCTGTTTGGGTACCTTGGGCACAGCCGGCCCTTGTGCAGGGCTGTGCCCCTTGGGGGCTGTTGGGGGTGGGCAGGAGGTGTTTTTTTGGGGTGCTGGTCTGGGTTGGTGGCAGAGCCCCAGTGGTGGGCGGGGGGATGCAGGTCCCCGCCCACGGTGGGGGTTGGTGTTGCTGGGTCAGGCCCCACCGGCTCCATTGTCAGCCCGGTGCTGGCGGGGGGGACACAGCAGTTTTAGGGCCCCCCGGGAGTGCCGGGGGTGGATGTGGAGCCCGGGAGCTGCCGAGTGTGGAGGGTGGAGCGGGGCGATGCCGGAGCTGGGGGACCCCCGGCAGCCTGGAGGGGGGAGCACGGAGAGGGAGGAGCCCCGGGAACCCCAGGAACCCCAGGAGCCTGAAATGGGGGGCATAGAGAAGGAGAAGCCTGGACAGTGGGGATCCCTGGGACAACAGAGTGGAGAACCTAGATAGGGGGAATGTCTAGGAACGCGGCACCCCGAAGGCGAGAGTCAGAGGAGAAGGGACCCTTGGGACCCCCAACGCTCCCAGCATCCTTTAGTGGGACCTCCAGCATCCCAGACAGGGGAGACCCACCGAACCCAAGAGGGGAAAGACCAGAGAGGGAAAATTCTGTGAGAGTTTTTTTGGACTGAATCTTCATAGTTTGGAATATTTTTTGGCTGAATCTCAACTTTTTTGCGGTTTGGGGGGAGGTTCATCTCGCTCTTTCTGGGGGGGTTGTTGCCTGAATCTCAGTGGTTTGGGTTTTTCTGGGCTGAATCTTGGTGTTTTGGAGGTTTTTATGGTCACAGGATGCCCAGTGAGTTCTAGAGATGGACTTGGGCAGGAGGAACCCCCAAGCCAATGCACTCAGCCCTTGTTTTCTCCCCCATCAGGATTTCTTCTTCCCAAAGCTTGGGCGGATGGAGGAGGAGGCTGCGAGGAAGAGGAAGCTGCCTTGGGCCCCCCAGGCAGGTGAGGAGGAAGTCAGTGGCCCTTTGGGCGGGTGTTGTGCTGGCTCTGGCAGCCGAGCATGGCCCCCGGCTGCAGGACAACCCCGCTGCCGCCGCCGTCCTGCCGGGGCCGGAGTTGGGGGGATGTCCTTGGCCTTCCCTGTGGGCCGGAGGCAAATCCCCTCCCAGTCCTTCTTGCTTCCTGCCCCAGGCCCCGAGCTGAGGACGGAGAGCCCGGAGGACAAATCCCCCCGGCAGAGCCTGGTGGGAGAGGCTGTTTTGAAGGGCTCCACGGTGCAGGAAGGCAGCGGGGAGGAAAAGGCCCAGAGATCCCCCTGCAGGAGGGGCTCCAAAGCCAGCCCAGGGTGCTCTGAGGAGGAAAGACCCAGCCTGTGCCGGGAAGGCGGCCAGAGCTTGAGGGGGAGCTCTGACCTGGTGGTCCCTGAGCAGCCTCCCAGCAGGCAGAAGCCCTTCAGGTGCTTGGAATGTGGAAAGAGCTTCAGGATGAGCACCAACCTCCTCACCCACCAGCACATCCACACTGGGGAACGTCCCTACTCATGTAGCAAATGTGGGAAGAGTTTCAGGGACAGCTGCTCCCTGATCAAACACCAGCACATCCACACTGGGGAACGGCCCTACCTGTGTCAGGAATGTGGGAAGAGCTTCAGGGACAGCTCCGCCTTGATCTGACACCAGCACATCCACACTGGGGCACGTACCTACACATGTCGGGAGTGTGGGAAGAGCTTCAGGAGCAGCTCCACCCTCCGCACCCACCAGGGCATCCACACCAGAAAACAGCCTTACAAGTGCTTGGAATGTGGGAAGAGGTTTCAGCGCAGCTCAACTCTCCTCAGGCATGAGCAGACGCACACAGATGAGAGGCCCTTCCGCTGCACCGACTGTGGGAAGGGCTTCAAGCAGAACGGCAACCTCATCAGACACCAGCGCATCCACACCGGGGAGAGGCCCTACAAGTGTGGGGAGTGTGGGAAGAGCTTCACCCAGAGCTGTCACTTGACCAAACACCAACGGACCCACCAGTAAGAGAAGCCCTACAAGTGCCCCGACTGCCGGAAGAGCTTCGGCTGCTGCTTCCACCCCGAATGAAGCCCCTGATGGTGAGGCAACCCCTGGAGTCCAGTGACTGTCAGTCCATCCCTTTTGACCACAAAGGGCCAGTCCCCTTTCCCAGGGGCAGGTTCTGCCAACAGAACCCTTCTTGGGGGGTGTGTGGAGATTCCTGCCTTGGCTGGGGACCCCCCAGGGTCACTGCTGGAGATTGAGAGCAGAGATTTCCCCACGAGTGTTGGTCTGGGGGAGTTCCATCCATCTCTACTTAAGAATTATTGCTTTTGTGCCAGCTTGAGTAGAATTGCTTCAACAATTGCTTTAGTGTAGAGCACTGTCCTATCTTATCCTGTACTCCTGGTAGTTTTAGTGTTTCTCTTGTGCAGTAAATAATTCTGATGAAGATCTTTTGTCTGATCATTTGGAACCCTAAATAAATTCATTTCTATCAGTAGATCTGGTTTGCCATTATTAAAACTTAGGGGACAAAAGTAGTTCAGTCACATCTCTGTAGTTCCTCTAAACTGAATGTATTGGCATAATCCCATGCCTTAAGACCCTTTTATTTTTTTTTTTAATTTTTCTAATTTTTATAAGCTCTATATGTAATTATAGTAGAAGTAGATTTTAAAAGTAGCTGTATTATATTCCTCATCCTTTAGCACAAGTAGTTTACACATTCCTCAACCCTCTTACCCCATTCCATGCTCCCCATATCACTTCTACCCCTGAAATCAGTAGAAATGTTTAGTCTCTTGTCAAGGCAGGCCTGGTAGTTGAGAGGTTACAGTAACACCTTTGTAATCCTAAGGTAACGAGTTTGAATCCTAGTGTGTGTTTTGTTTGTGTTTTGCTGTCGTGGATTGTGTGGATTCAAAGTTTAAGATTCCTAAGGAATCTCCCCCTGAGTTTGGTTTTGAAACACTGGAAAACTTTGACTGGTTCTGAGACAACTTTAAAAAAGGAAGAACTTTGTAGGCTGTCTGTAGGTGCTTGGCCTCTGTTTGGACAAATGAGAGGAGTGACTTGGCTGGAATTTGGTTCTTTTGAACTAGACACAGTGTTGCAATTAATTTCGCTTTTTAATGTAGAACAGAAATGGGAAGAAATCCAGTGTGCAGAGTTGTTTATGTTTCTAATAACGCGCCCTGGATTGAGAGAGGGAGATAAGAAAAACAAAGGCTCAAAAGAGACAGAAAAATCAGAAATGGCTTTGGAAAAAGGGAAGAAGAAAGATCGAGTTAAGGCTGCTCCTGTCCCACAAATTTTATTGAAAGTTTTATTTAAGTTCCTTTCTCACTGGTTGAGTTACAGCAATGGAAGGATTCTGTAGGGGCATATAGAGATAACCCAGAGAGAGTAGCAAACTATGTCCAGAGAGCAATCAAAACTCAGAACCCTGACTGGTATGACCTGGAAGTTATGATGGATACTTTATTAGATCAAACAGAGAAGGAGATGGTGAAAAGAGCTGCTCGAACTGCAATTGAGATGCTAAAAACCTCTGGGCAGTTTCCAGGGGAAGATATTAAGGACATCTTCCCCCCTGACGATCCCAAATGGGATCCCAACGTGGCAGCAAATCTGGAAGCATTGAAACGTTATCAAGACTGGGTAATTTATGGATTCCGACGTGGGGTTCCGAAAGCGATAAAGTGGTCCAAAATGTGTGAGGTTGGACAAGATACAAATGAATCACCCACAGATTTTCTGAACGGGTTGAAGGATGTCATCAGGAAATATACTGACATGAACATAGAGTCAGATCTGGAAAAGGAAAACCTGGTGTATTTATTTGTGGGACAGTCCACAGATGACATAAGGAAAAAAATTAGAAGCTGAAATAAAATTCTGCAAGGGGGGGAAAAAAAAGTTGTAAATCCAGATATTAAATATATCGAGGCAGCTGCTTTCTTTATACAGGAAAGTCATGGAGAGATCCCTGCAGAAGTTAAAAATGCTGTCATACCTTTAGTCTGGGCCAGCGAGTACCCTGGGAAGTCAAAACAAACTGAACCAGTGAGCATCACACTCAGGGCAGGAGCAGTCCCGGTAAGGCAAAACCAATATCCTTTGAAACTAGAAAGCTGAAAAGGCTTAGCACCTATAATTGAAAGGTTTCTTAAATTTGGTTTACTGGTGGAATGTGAATCCAGACTTAATACCCCCAACCTACTGGTAAAAAAGGCTGATGGCAAAAGCTATCGGCTGGTCCAAGATCTTAGGGCCATCAATAAAATAACTGAGGACATCTACCCTATACACTGTTAACCACATTGACAGAGGATTTAGGATGGTTCACTGTACTTGATCTTAAAGATGCCTTTTTCTGCATTCCTGTACACAAAGACAGCCAAGAGATTTTTGCCTTTGAGTGGGAAAATCCTGAGACAGGGAGGAAAACACAACTAACCTGGAGAGTCCTTCCACAAGGCTTTAAGAACAGTCCAACAATTTGACCCTGAAAACGACCAAAGAGGGAGTTGTAACATGGACAGAGGAGACCAGAGATGTGTTTAAACAACTGAAATGGTCCTTGATGTCAGCTTCAGCACTAGGATTACCAGATTTAACTAAACCTTAACACACGAGCAGTTGAATGTTGCTCTGGGGGTATTATCACAAATATGCATATTATCAAAATATGCATTTAGTGTTGTACATGCCCACGGAGCCATCTGGGAAGAGAGGGGACTACTGACAGCCCAAGGCAGTGGAGTCAAGCATTGTGGTGGTTTGAAAAACCTTTTCTTTGGGGTAGCAATGGTTTGCCCCACTGATAATACTGGACCAATCAAAGGTTCACATGTGCCCTACGGAAATTACATACCCACAGAAACGGAAGAGAAGGGGGTGAAGTAGTTTAGAGGTTAGGTAGCCATGATTTGAGCCAGAAGGAAGCAGGGGGCCAGTGAGCCCCTCTGGGGGCCAAGGGCCCCCAGCCCCCAGTTGATGCTACGGGAGACCCAGTGTAGTGTCAAAGCTGGACCGGGTCCCGTAATCAGGAGCTGGAGGAGTTTCCTTACTGTCAGCAGCAGCAGAAGACATTGAAAAGCAACAGTGGAGCAGCCCTGAACAGAGACAGCGATGGCTGAAAGCCAAAAAGATAGCCAGGAGCAGCGAGATAACATGAAGCTGGCTGAAAGACGTAGAGATGTTCCTGCAGGAGGGAGAGCTGGCAACAAAACAGAGGAAAACTCAACAGAGCTGGTTTGGGGTAAGACTGTATTACTTTCCCAAAACCCAGAGGTTTCCTGAAGAGGAGGGATGGACTTCCAAACCCTTAGGGAGTCCCAAAATGCAGCAGCAGCTAGAGAGAGGGAGAATAGAGCTGAAAAACCCAGAGTTGTCCTGAGAGCTGAGCCAGGACGGAATGTGGGGGAGGTGCCTGTGCCCTCTGCTGCTGCTGCTGCTGCTGCTGCTTCTATCATGCTGGCAAGCTGAGACAGAGCAAAAGAGCTTTGGTAAGACTGAACTGAAAGCTGCCTTCAATGTTCTAGCCCAAGAGGAGTAAAGATGTGCAAGGAAATCCCTTGAAGGCTCGGGCTCGGGGTTGAAATTTCCATAAAGTAAGAACGAAAATCCTGACTGCCATACTTAAATCTGCTGCCTTGGAAAAAATGGAGGACACTAACCAGTGCCACAAGAAAACTGAACCAAAGGAACTCTGGCCTGTGCAGTGACAGAAAGACTTTTTCTTTCTTGCACTTTTATTGAAGGAAAAGAGGAATTTAATTCAATGTACATATATATATAGGTGTGTGTAAATAAACCTTTGTAAATATTTTTTTCCCTTCCCCCAATAACGAATGGTTGTGTTTAGTCTGAAAACTCTCCAAATGAAGTGAAAAAGATACCACGTCACCATCACTAAACCCTCTCACAGGGGCAAATTGTGGGAGGGGGGCTTGAACTTAAAAATTGGATCCTTTGGGAGGTTCAAACCACCACACAGAGCTCCTTTGCTCTGTCTCAGCTGCCAGCCTGGCAGCAGCAGCGGGCGGGGGCAAGGCCCTCCTCCGCATTCCCTCCAGCCGTCCCACTCCAGCTTCCAGGATGTCTGAGCTTCTTAGCTCTTCTCTCTCTCTCTGCTGCATGCTGCATTTTAGGACTTCCATCAAGTAGGAGTCCACTGCCTCCTCCTAGGAGGGCTCTCAGAGGGCTTTTGGGGACTTGGATTCAGTTCTTACCCCCAAAACTGTCTCTGGAGAACTTAGTTCTTTCTCTCTCTCTCGCTCTCTCTCTCTCTCTCTCTCTCTCTCTCCATTAGACATCTCTGTGTCTTCCTGCTTGGCTGCAGGCCGTCTTTGCTGCTTCTTATCTCTTGGCTTTCAGCCAGAGCCTCTGCTCAGTGCTGTCTCTGCTGCCGCCTTTCCATCTTCTGCTGCCCACTCCCAGTGGAGAAAAACTCCCAGCTTTTTCAGTCCCAGACCTGGGTCCAGTTGAACACTGTTTCCGAGTTTCTAGGAGCCCAGCCAGGGGGCTGAGGGGGCGTGGTCCCCAGTGGGGCTCCTGCCCCTTCTCCCCTCGTGCTCTCAGAACATGGCCACTTCTTCTCCAAATACCTCATCCCCCTTCTTTTCCGCTCTGGTGTGATAGGTTTGAATTTTGCAGGGGCGCTGATTGGGTCAACATCAGGAGAGACACCACCCCCTCGGCGGTTCCCATTTTTTGAACTCCAGGGGAAAAAAACACCTTTTTTCCCCACCACACCCCCGGAAACCAAAGAACCAAGCCCCCACCATGGGACAGTTCAACCCCATCCGTGTGCCAAAGGCTCCTTTGGGATGTCACAGCCTATCCTCTCCAGTCCGGAATAGTCCCTGGTGACCAAAGAACCAACACCTCACACCCCACAGTGCAGCCCCACCCGTGTTCCATGGGCGCCTTTGTGATGTCACGGCCTATCCTCTCCATTCCGGAATAGCCCCTGGCAACCAAAGAGCCAACACCTCACCACCCTGAAATGCAGCCACACCCATGTGTCATGGACCCCTTGGTGATGTCACAGCCTATCCTCTCCATTCCGGAATGGGCCTTGGCAACCAAAGAACCAACCTCCTACAACCCCAAAGTCAAGCCCCACCTGTGTGCCATGGGCCCCTTTGGGATGTCACAGCCTATCCTCTCCATTCCGGAATAGCCCCTGGCGACCAAAGAACCAACCCCCCACACCAGCACAGTGCAGACCAACCCATGTGCTTTGGGCCCTTTTGTGATGTCACGGACTATCCTCTCCACTCCAGAATGGCCCCTTGTGGTAGTTTCACCTTGGCTGAACACCAGGTGTCCATCTAGACTACGTTAACCAACACCACCCCGGAGGGAAAGGGAAAAGAGAAGAAAAAAAAAAAAAACATAAAAAACCAGATTTACTAAGGAAAGGCAGTTTACATATACACTGAGAAGGAAAATAAGACTAAAAGCACTACACACACACAGGGAAAAAGAAACTAACAGTAAAATTCTACTTCCCCATAAGAAGCGAGGGAAAGCGGCTGTCTACAGGGCAGCTATCCCGGAAGAGAGAGAGCAAACTGCTTCCTCCTCGCTCTCTTATATCTGAGCTGACGTAACAGGGTATGGAATATCTGTTTGGTCAAAATAAATCAGCTGACTTACCCTAGGTTCTCTCCCAGGAAAAGGAAATGTTATTTAGGTAAACAAACCCACTACAATCTCCACCCCTTTTTCCATACCATTTTACGTCACACCCATATCCCATATTCGCCTGTATCCTGCGCTGATACAGGTCTTGTCTTCTAAGGCTATCTTATTGTTTAACACCAGCATCAGCTTAGTTTGGGTCTTCCTCGTCTGGTGACTTATTTCTTGTAACATACAACTCAGAATACGAATTAATTTTCCCCCAAAGTTAAATCTCCTTGAGGCACACACCGGCTCTCTCCATCTCCTCTCATTATCCACCAAGTATATCCTGGTCCCTGAGCAAAGACAATCCCACGAATGGGTTTGCCTTGGCTCAAGGCAAGGTTAATCCAAACTGCTTTACCTAACATACCTCTCAAGTGAATTACTGGGACTTTGTCTCCATCCACAATGTGAAGAAATTCTGATTGGGAAGGGCCGGCTCGATTGACGGAGCCTCTGGTGTTGAGTAGCCATGTAGCCTTTGCTAGGTGCTGATCCCAATTCTTGAAAGTTACCCCACCCAATGCCTTCAGAGTGGTTTTAAGCAGCCAGGGGTGGGCTTTCCAGGAGGGTGTCCTGAAGAACTCTCCAGCCCACAGGCTGGATGGAGTGGAGCCCTGCCCTGCCCTTTGTGCCATTGGAAACAGCCCATGGTCCTGCCCAGCCTTGTGCTTGGCTACTGAGCCTTCCAGGACTATGGCAGAGGGTGGAGAGGAGTGATCCCCATCCTGCTGGCTCTGCTCCCCACCCTGACCAGCATGGCCAGTGCAGGGTCAGCCCAGGGTGCCACAGCCCCTCCCTGTGCAGAGCAGCACCTCCAGCTCAGGGCCCTGCAGGGATCCCAGGCTGGGATCTGCAACTGGCCAAGGCAGCCTGGACACACTGACCTGGGCAAAGGGATGTCCCTGCAGAAGAGCAAGGGAGCATTTCTGGGCCTGCAGAGAGGAATCTATGACACAGAGAAACCTCTTTCTGCAGCCCCCCTGGGGACAGGCTGCTCTGTCCCTGGGCCAGGACTCTGGGCTGGGCTGGGCAGAGGGGCTGGCACTGAGGGGCACAGTCAGGCTGTGCTGGGCATCTCCTGGAGGTGACACCAGGGCTCCTGCAGTTTCCCTGACCTCCATTTCCTCCTGCCATGCTGAGTGTCCAGCCCCTGAGCTGATGGGGATGCTGAGACTCCTCTCTGTGCCCCAGGAGCTGCTGTGCCCTTCAGAGGGGCTGGGGCTGTGGGGGCAGTGCCCAGAGCTCTGCAGCACCCTGGGCTGGGCACTGCTGTGGGGTCAGACCAGACTGGGCTGTTCCACCAGTTGACCTCTATAATGAAATCACTTCTAATTTTCTCCTGAAGGACCATGAGAATATGTGTTGTGTCCTGAGCACTAAACTGCAACTGTGGGATGGGCCATCAAAGGGGATGCTCAGCTGGGTCTGAAACCTGTGTCAGCCTTGGCTCCAGTAGAATGATGGAAGAGTTTTGGTAGGAAGGGATCTTTGAAATTCATCAAGTCCAACCCTTTGCAATAAGCAGAAACATCCACAACTAGATCACATTGCTCAGAGCCCCATCCAACCTGCCCTTGAATGTTTCCAGGGATGAGGCATCACCTCTGTTGGCATCTGTGCCAGTGTTTCACCACCCTCACTGTAAAAAATTCTTGGTTATATCTACTTCAAACCTGCCATTTTTTAGTTTAAAATCATTTGTCCAATCACACCATATCTAGGCCCTACAAAATGTTTTTCTCCATCTTTCTTAGAAGCCTCTGTGGTGGTGCATCCTCCCCCCATTCTCCTCAGGCCTGGTCAATGATCTCAGGAGCTCCTGACAAGCCTTGATCAAATCAGCTGAGCAATGAAGAGCCCCTGGACTGGACCAGGGGTGTGGGGAAGTGTCCCTGGATTGGACCAGGTGCTCCTGGATGATACAGGTGGGAACAATCCGGAGTGGAACAACTGGGGAACACAGGATAACCAGTCATCCCATGAAAGCCTTGGAACATTCTCTGCCTCAATTGTAGCCCAAATGGAACAGTTTGGATACAGTTCTCAAATATTTTGGAAACTCCAGTCACTGACACCAGGATGGAAATTCAGCAGATAACTAAAGCCAGTCACCTTGGGAGCCCACAACCAGTGGTGCTGAGGGAGGCCCTGGCAGCTCCCCAGCACCTCCCTCTCAGTGGGACACCTCTGGCAGCCTCTCCCAGCTCGGGAACCCTCCAGTTTGCAACACTCCAAAGACCTTTGCTGGTGCCCAGGACAATTCTGATCCCCCTCAACAAACACTCCTCCAGCTGTGACCCTTGTCTGTTGGCAAACACAAAGGGATTTGGGGGAGTGTTTCCCTGACAAAAAGGAGAATTTGGGAGAGGGACCTTTCCACACCCAGCTCTTGATGTGTCCACACATCTCTGCCTGGGTGTGGGTGTGAATTGACTGTGGTGGGAATGTTGTTATTGTGAATCTATAACTTAACCACTGTGGAAATTGTAGCAAATGCTATTGAATCACTTGATAACTGTTCAACTGGTCTTTGATTAAATGCTACTAATCTCTTTTGCGCCCTTGTCTTTGGATCCAAATCCTTTGCACCCTGACCCTCTTGCATCCCAAGACTCTGTGTAAATCATTCCCTTTCATGAAAAAACATATATTTTTCGTGACTTCCACTTTAAAATCTTCCTCCTTAGCTAAACTACAAAACAACTCCAATAAGTTGTTGATGTCTTGAAGACTTGAAAAAACATAAAAGGAATGGAAATAATTTGTTTTTCAGTGTTTTAATGGGTCCCACGGTATGTTTGGAGCTGCATCAGCTGTCAGTCCAAGATTGGCCATGTCAAACTGGTGAGGTTGGGGGGTGAGGAGCAAGGTTGATCATCCAGGGTCAGTGTGGATCTCCTGAGGAGACACTCAGCATCAAGATCACTTGGAGAACACCTCTATCACCTCTTCTCTGAACTAAAAAAAAAAAAATTGAATTAAAACAAAAAAATTACGAACTTTGAAGACTTGTTTTGAAATTGCCTTGAAGACAATTAAAGGAAGACAAAGAGATCCTGAGGGATTTCTGGAATTTAATGAGCCCCACGGTGTGTTTGCAGCCCAGCCCATGATCCAGAGGTACTGAGAGAAGATTGAAGCAGCTGCTGAAGAAGTCAGAAGCC